>NC_088190.1:1867500-2047500 GCF_028769735.1 Zonotrichia leucophrys gambelii | reverse complement strand
TGTGAATTTTGGGGAATTTTGGGAATTCCAGGAACTGAGGAGGTGTTGCAGTCACCATCCATGGGTGTGTGTAACAAAGCCTGGGTGTGGCACTGGGTGCCAGGGCTGAGCTGAGCTGTTGGGGCTGGGTTGGACTCAATGGTATTTAAGGTCTCTTCCAACCTGGGGATTCTGAGAATTTGGGGGAATTCTGTGAATTTTGGGGAATTTTGGGGATTCCCAGGAACTGGGGAGGTGCTGGAGTCCCCATCCCTGGGTGTGGCACTGGGTGCCAGGGCTGAGTTGAGGGGCTGGGTTGGACTCCGTGGTGTTTAAGGTCTCTTCCAACCTGGTCATTCTGTGAATTCTGTGAAATCAGTGAGGAGCAAACCCAGGCAGCTGGGAGTTTAGATGACCATTACTTTAATGCACGCACTGACATTTTTTTGAAGGTCTATTTTTAATTACTGAACTTTCCTGTGTGGGTTTTTAAATAAATAAATAAATATCCTTGGGGAAAGGGGGGGGATAAAATAATCCCTGCATGTGCCAGTGGTGGGGACAGCAGAGTTTGCCACGTGTTTGCAGTTTCTCAAAGTGCAACTCTCACCAGATGTTTCTGTGTGCCAGAAGAGCAGCGGACTCCAGGACTGGAAGAATTTCCAACGGTTGAAAATGACAAACGATAGCATATCCAATCCAACCATACTAACTTGGACCCCCATCCTCCCCAACTTCAAAGGGCAAGATCTTTTGCGTCTCCTGTTGCTGAAATGAAGAGCACAATTACCTTTCCAAGAAGAATTTCTGTGTTGTAAGCAAAATGAAATTGTGCATTCCTTTTGGGACCATTTTTTTTGTCTTGAGAATTTAAAAACAAAATGAAACACTATCATAAAAAGCATGACCAGAAAATAAACTTGAGCATAATTGTGAAACAGTTAGCTTTCACTGTAGTTTCCAAGTTGAAGTTAAGGACTTTATCTCACACACTTGCAAATTTTAAAGTCATGTTTGTAGCAGGATTTTTTTCAAGTTTCCTTTTTAAATACATTTCCTTATGTATTTAATTGAGCAAAACAAGGGAGTCCTAGCCCAGAGCACTGGGGGTTGTTAACGCTGTAAATTTAGTCCCTAATTTTTTTTATTTTTATTTTCTAGTATCACAGATAATTGTTGCACAAAACTTGGCATATATAGGATAATGTTAAGCAGTAAGGTAACCAAGCACATGCTGTAAAAGGTAATGAATGCTTGTTTAAAGAATCCTTTCACCTTTTATGGATTACAAATGCAATCCTTGGTCCCTCCTGCCCCCCCTTTTTCACCACACTGATTTTTTTAATCTGTTTTGGTTTGTCCACTTGGAAGGGCAGTTTATATATCCTAACACTATCCTATAAGTCTCAACAACCAGGAATCTCTGTTTTCAAAAGAGACCTATCCTACACTTGGGTATCGAGTCAATTCTTTGTGTATGAAATGATGTACAAATCAATGTTTTGAAAATAATGATCTTGAACTTTCTAAGTTAAACAGAAAAAAAAAAAACCTTTTTTGATTGTTTGCCATATTGGGTGGGTTTACTCTTAGAATCGCATGCTGTAGAAATGCTAAAAAGTGCATATTGGACTAAGTCCTTAGATGTTTTTTCTTTGAAGAAATAACCTGTTTAAAAACTGTAACCATTGTCGCTGTATTCATTTATTGTTGCTACTCTGTGCATAAATCTATGAAGAACTCCAGTACAAAGCTATGCACGTTTTGGAGTAGCGTGATAAGTCACTTTTTTTTTTTTTTAAAGAATAAAGAAAAAAAAAGAAACAGCCTGTTCAAACAATCGCTGTCAAAGATTCTGGGGTGTGGGAGGAGGGAACCTAGACCATCTTCTTTATAAATCAGTTCCTCACAGCCAGTTCCTCTTGCAGGATGAGTCCTTTGCATCTGATCAGAGTCATTTTTGTAATGAGCAGGTTTTCCTGGCTTTCTTTTCAAATAAAATGTTAAAAGCAGCAGTGTTTGGACAGCAGATTGTTCTTTCCTATCTTCTCACTGTATCCAGAAATGCTCCTTCCTAGCAGCAGTAGTAGCTTTTCTCCATTTTGTTTTTTCTGCAACATTCTGTACAAAAATGTGCTGTAATTGTGCGTTAGGCCTGGATTTGGCATAAAAGATGAGTTCCCTCTTACTCTCTTTCATGAAACTACTCTGTAGAGCTTTCTCCACGCCCTGTATCCCTCTTCACCTTTTGTATTTAATTTTAAAGTCAGTGTACTTCAAGAAAGCTGGATGCAAGATAGATACTATATTAAAATGTAATGTTATTTAAGATGTAATAAAGCAGTTTGACATGAGTTTGGACTGATCTGTTTTGCAGCTTCTTGTTCAACGTGCAGAACATCTTCTGAGGTGTGGAATAAACAGAATAAACACACAGGAGGAGGGAATGCTGGCCCCAGAGAAATGGTTTGGTGGTTTTTCAATGGTTCATGGTCAGTTATTGGGTCAGTTAACTCCAAATTCAGAGAGCCAATATGAGGTGCACAGCACAAAAATGCTTTGTGCAGGAGTGGAGCACCTGAAGTGGGAAATCAAAACAAAATTAACTTCTTTTAAAACTTTTGTGTCCTTTATTAGGAAAAGCCTTGAGTGGTTGCTGCCACGTGAGGATCTGGCCAGGGCAGCTCTGGTGGCACTCTTAGATTGCCAGGGTAAGAAGCCATTTTCATGCTCAGTAACAACAAAGTCTCCAAGAGGCAGAATTTTATCTTAAAAATTTATTTAAAACATTGTTTTCTACCCAGAGAAGCAGATTTGTGCAGTGAGGTGTTAAAAAGCAGTTGGTTCAACAGTTTGGTATTGGTTGACCTGAGGGTTTTGTGGTTTTAGTGGGTAAAGTCCCATCTCTTGTTTTATCTAAACAAAAATGGATTTTCCCCTCATTTCACATCAACCAAGAGAAATTCCAAAGCTGTGGATTGGTCTCACACCAAACATGGAAATTCTCAGCCTCACTGGAGAGGTTTTGGAAAGCTGGGAGTGTGGAAAATGTGATGGTGGCATTGCCCAGCTGTGAGCTCTGGGCTTTGGGGCTGGTGGGTAGCTCATGGCTGGAAATGCTGAATTTTGGCAGCTCAGATTTTGTGGTTCCCAATTCCAAATGCTGTAGCTCTGGGGTTTCCACTCATGTGGAATATTTTTATTCCAAAGGATGTTTCATATGTGGCTTTGTCTGGTCTGTAATAAAATCAATGATCTGTCTCACCCTCCTTAATCTCAATCTGTGTTAAATCTCTGTGCCCTGGCAATAAAACACCCCAGGACAGTGACTTGTGGCAGGAGGCTGCTGTGCAGCCCTTTGGGCTTTATTTGAAATGCAAACAGTTGCAGTTCCCTCTCACTACTCTTATTTTCATGTTAAATATGAAATTTTATTTGATTTAAACATTTTTCATTGTGTGTTTGGTTATTCAGAGAGCTGCTACTGGAGAAAAATGGGCGTGCAAAGGGAGCAGCTCTGAACTCTTGAGTCTGGGCCAAAACTTTGAGTTTTGAATGCCTTTAATTTTAGGATAGACCTCAATGAAATTTATTTATGTCATTTTTCCTACAAGCCCCTCCTGTGGGTTTTGCAGAGATTCTGGGTTTGAGATAATTGTGGGCTGTGGCTCCAAAGAGCAGCTTCCCCCAGTGCTGCTGAATTTCTGGTGCTGATTTCTTATTTCTGCTTCAGATTCCACGACCTGAGAACACAAAATCTGTGAGAATGGGGTTGGAATCCTCTCGTGGAGTTTGAAGGAAGGGGTGAAGGAAGACAGAGCAGATTTCTCAGTCCAGTTAAGACCTTTAGCATATTCTGTGCCCCTCAAGGCCTTTAATTTCTTCATGAATTAAATAAAACATCTGAGGTTCTACTACCAGCATAAAAAAAAACTGAGTTGGGCGTTCTCCCTTGTGACCATGAGGTGCCCTGGAGTGTTTGAAATCAGCTGTGAACACACTTGAAATGAGTGATTGAATCATGCCCTATAGGAGCTAAGAATAGCAGCATCTGGTTTCTGGGAAGTGGCAGAGTAAATAAAGAATTCTAAAAGCTGTCACCCGTGCTGAGCTCTGTGCTGGCTCTGCAGCGAGGCAGGAGCCTGGTGCTTTCATGATTAACACTTCTTAGTGTAGGTGTGAGCATGAATTCACTTTGGAGGGGAAGGAAGAAAAGAAGTGGCTGATGAACAAGTTCTAACAGCAGCTGGCTATTTTTGCATGGTGCTGTTCTCTTTTTCTTCTCTTCGTGTCATTTCTGAGAGTCTGCCTCTGCTTTTACCATCAGTGATGAGCTGCTCTTTTTCCATTGCATTCCAGTGAAAGTTGAATTTGTTGTGTTTCAGGGCTGTGTGAGCAGAAATGAAAGCCCAGATTTGAGTTTCCCTCATGGAACAAGGATCCCTGCCCCTCCTGCACACGGCAGCTCCCAGAGGTGGCAGCAGCCATCTGCTGTCCTCGTGTGCTCAGTGATGGAAACATCATTGCTCTGCTCCATTTTACCTGATGGCTTCAAAAATTCCTGCTCTGTCTCTGTCCTGCCTGCCTCACATGTGCTCAATGATTTAAATATCATTGTTTTGCTCCATTTTACCTGATAGGTTCAAAAATTCCAGCTCTGTCTCTGTCCTGCCTGCCTCACATGTGCTCAATGATTTAATTTAAACATCATTGCTCTGCTCCATTTTACCTGATGGCTTCAAAAATTCCAGCTCTGTCTTCTCTCTCTGTTCCTGCCTGCTTCAAAAATTCCTGGTTTTTCTCCCCTCTCTGTCCTGCCTGCCTCACACGTGCTCAATGATTTAATTTAAACATCATTGCTCTGCTCCATTTTACCTGATGGCTTCAAAAATTCCAGCTCTGTCTCCTCTCTCTGTCCTGCCTGCATCACACATGTTCAATGATTTAAACATAAATTACTTTGCTCCATTTTACCTGTTGGCTTCAAAAATTCCTGCTCTACTCTCTCTGTCCTGCCTGCCTCACACGTGCTCAATGATTTAATTTAAACATCATTGCTCTGCTCCATTTTACCTAAAATTCCTGCTCTGTCTCCTCTCTCTGTCCTGCCTGCCTCATGTGCTCAGTGATTTAAATATCATTGTTTTGCTCCATTTTACCTGATGGCTTCAAAAATTCCTGCTCTCCTTTCTCTGTTCCTGCCTGCTTCAAAAATTCCTGGTTTTTCTCCCCTCTCTGTCCTGCCTGCCTCACACGTGCTCAATGATTTAAACATAATTTCTTTGCTCCATTTTACCTGTTGGCTTCAAAAATTCCTGCTCTCCTCTCTCTGTCCTGCTGTCCTCGTGTGCTCAGTGATTGAAACATCATTGCTCTGCTCCATTTTACCTGATGGCTTCAAAAATTCCTGCTCTGTCTCCTCTCTCTGTCCTGCCTGCATCACACATGTTCAATGATTTAAACATTAATTACTTTGCTCCATTTTACCTGTTGGCTTCAAAAATTCCTGCTCTCCTCTCTCTGTCCTGCCTGCCTCACATGTGCTCAATGATTTAAACATCATTGCTTTGCTCGAAAATTCCTGTTTTGTCTCCTCTCTCTGTCCTGCCTGCATCACACGTGTTCAATGATTTCAACATCATTTCTGTGCTCCATTTTACCTGATGGCTTCAAAAATTCCTGCTCTGCTCTCTCTGTCCTGCCTGCCTCACATGTGCTCAATCATTTAATTTAAACATCATTGCTTTGCTCCATTTTACCTGAAATTCCTGTTTTGTCTCCTCTGTCCTGCCTGCTTCAAAAATTCCAGCTCTGTCTCCTCTCTCTGTCCTGCCTGCTTCAAAAATTCCAGCTCTCTCTCTGTCCTGCCTGCCTCACATGTGCTCAATGATTTAATTTAAACATCATTTCTCTGCTCCATTTTACCTGTTGGCTTCAAAAATTCCTGCTCTGTCTCCTCTCTCTGTCCTGCCTGCATCACACATGTTCAATGATTTAAACATTAATTACTTTGCTCCATTTTACCTGATGGCTTCAAAAATTCCAGCTCTGTCTCCTCTGTCCTGCCTGCCTCATATGTGTTCAATGATTTAATTATCATTGCTCTGCTCCATTTTACCTAAAATTCCTGCTCTGTCTCCTCTCTCTGTCCTGCCTGCCTCATGTGCTCAGTGATTTAAATATCATTGTTTTGCTCCATTTTACCTGATGGCTTCAAAAATTCCAGCTCTGTCTTCTCTCTCTGTTCCTGCCTGCTTCAAAAATTCCTGGTTTTTCTCCCCTCTCTGTCCTGCCTGCATCACACGTGTTCAATGATTTAAACATTAATTACTTTGCTCCATTTTACCTGTTGGCTTCAAAAATTCCTGCTCTGCTCTCTCTGTCCTGCCTGCCTCACACGTGCTCAATGATGTAAACATCATTGCTTTGCTTGAAAATTCCTGTTTTGTCTCCTCTGTCCTGCCTGCATCACACGTGTTCAATGATTTCAACATCATTTCTGTGCTCCATTTTACCTGATGGCTTCAAAAATTCCTGCTCTGCTCTCTCTGTCCTGCCTGCCTCACATGTGCTCAGTGATTTAAATATCATTGTTTTGCTCCATTTTACCTGAAATTCCTGTTTTGTCTCCTCTGTCCTGCCTGCTTCAAAAATTCCTGCTCTGTCTCCTCTCTCTGTCCTGCCTGCTTCAAAAATTCCAGCTCTGTCTCTGTCCTGCCTGCCTCACATGTGCTCAATGATTTAATTTAAACATCATTTCTCTGCTCCATTTTACCTGTTGGCTTCAAAAATTCCAGCTCTACTCTCTCTGTCCTGCCTGCATCACACATGTTCAATGATTTAAACATTAATTACTTTGCTCCATTTTACCTGTTGGCTTCAAAAATTCCTGCTCTGCTCTCTCTGTCCTGCCTGCCTCACATGTGCTCAATGATTTAATTTAAACATCATTTCTCTGCTCCATTTTACCTGTTGGCTTCAAAAATTCCTGGTTTTTCTCCTCTCTCTGTCCTGCCTGCCTCACATGTGTTCAGTGATTTAAACATTAATTACTTTGCTCCATTTTACCTGTTGGCTTCAAAAATTCCAGCTCTACTCTCTCTGTCCTGCCTGCCTCACATGTGTTCAATGATTTAATTTAAACATCATTGCTCTGCTCCATTTTACCTGATAGGTTCAAAAATTCCTGCTCTGTCTCCTCTCTCTGTCCTGCCTGCATCACACATGTTCAATGATTTAAACATAATTTCTGTGCTCCATTTTACCTGTTGGCTTCAAAAATTCCTGGTTTTTCTCCTCTCTCTGTCCTGCCTGCCTCACATGTGTTCAATGATTTAAACATTAATTACTTTGCTCCATTTTACCTGATGGCTTCAAAAATTCCTGCTCTCTCCTCTCTTTGCCTGAGCACTCCTGTGCTGTGCTCAGCTTTTCCTTATATCAATACTAAAAAGTATTACAATAAATGTACAAGGAGTGTTTTTAAATAAGGATCAGTAACTGCCTTGGTAAAATTATCTCCAGTATTTCATTTAGCTGGGAAAAACAAGCCATAGAAATGTGAATAAAAACTGAGTGAACTTCTCATTGTTTAGAGAGCTGCTCCAAACTCACCCTTTAGGAATCTGCTCAATACTCATTCAAGTAATTCCTGGCTTAACCCAAGACAATTTTGTCATAAAATAGAACAAAGAGAATCTTCCTGCTTTAATTATTCAGAAGCCATTTGCTCTGGCTGAGTGCAGCGAGACGTGCTTGACCCTGAGAGGGAATTCTCTGGGGAACTGGAAGTGCAAAATGAAAAGTTTATTTGATGGAACAGATTTTTAAATGGCAACCAGATAAGGGAGGGAAAAGTCTGTTTAAAAGGGTGGGAAAAAATAAATAAAAATGAGAAAGGCAGTGCAGCTCCATCTGCTGGTGCAGAATGGTCAGAGCAGAGCCGGGTGTGCCAGCAGCCTGTGCTGGCTTTGGCTGATTTTTCCATAAGGCCTCACAAACAAAACAACCTTTTCCCAATGTTTACTTTTGGAGGGATTTTCTTTTCCCAGTGTTTTATGTAAAAAAAACCTCAGCTGGTGAAGATGGAGAGGTTAAAAATGAGGCAGAGTTAAATCTGTCCAAGAGCCCCTGCTCCAGTTAAGTCTTATTTAGAACAACTTGGACAACTCTAAGTGTTATTGAGAAAGGGTTCCCTTTCTAAAGGGTATTTAACTGGAGCAGGGGCTCTTGGACAGCTTTAAGTCTTATTTAGAAAGGATTCCCTGCATTTCTCCCCAGTATTCCTCTCACATTTTTTGCCACGCTCTGTCACAGCCCTGATGAGAATCCCTGCTCCTTTCAGCCTCCCTCCCCTGCCTTAGGTAGCAATGAGGATCTGGAGCTGCTAATTAATATATTTTAATTGGCAGGGTGCTCTTGCTGATCCGGTGCCCTGTGCTGTGGCAGGGAAGTCCCTGTGCAGTGGAAATTTGGATTTTGCTGTCACACACACGCTCCTGTTGCACCTGAGAGAACCATCACTTCCATTCCAAACCCCCATTTATAAAACCAAACACATTTTAAGATGTAGAATTCTAATATTCAGGGTTTTTTCTCTCTTTTGCACACGCAGGGTTGCAGTTGAGTGAGGAGCAGTAGGCAGCAGCAGCAGCAGCAGCAGCTCCTCTCCTACCCTGGCTGTGCTTGGCAGGGTGAGTCATCCTGAAAACACGTAACTGCATCAATTTATCTCAACTTCCATTGATTTTTCACCAGAGTTCCTTATCTTTGCGTTATTGATTTACTTCCTGGGGGATTGTAAGCAAAACTGAAAGAAGGTCCAATGGGAATAATCACGTTTGGTGCTTGGAGCTGCTGCTCGATCCAGTGGGGAGAAGCAGAGAGGGTTTGGAGTGAATGGGGCAAAACATCTGACCTGGAAAATTACTCAAGATTTGTAACTGAGTTATTTTGTTCTGTGTTTTCTTCCACACACAAGGTGCTCAGAATGCCCTGTTTGTACCTGAGGGACCTTGGGAAGCCAAAGTTCATCCCCAAGAGGATTAATATTTATTTTCCAAAAGGAATGGTATAATATAATATAATATAATATAATATAATATAATATAATATAATATAATATAATATAATATAGTATAATATAATAATAGTGTGTGTGTATATATATTTTATAAATATATATATATAATATCCAAAATGGATGGTATTAGCTGGATATATATCTATATATGTGTGTATATATATATATATATATATATATATATATATATATATACACATACATGTGTGTGTATATTATATATGTGTATATATGGATATATTTTTTATATACATATATATATAATATCCAAAATGCATGCTATTAGGTGGATATATATGTCTATATATATTATATATATGTGTATATATAGATATAGATAGATATATATTTTTTATTTATATATATATATAAAATATACAAAATAGATGGTATTAGCTGGATATATATGTCTATATATATATGTGTGCGTATATATATAATATATTTTTTAATTTTTATAGATATAGATATATAGATATAGATATAGATATAGATATATATATATAGATATAGATATAGATATATATATATAGATCTAGATTAGATATAGATATAGATATATATAGATTAGATATAGATATAGATATATAGATCTAGATCTAGATATAGATATAGATAGATAGATATAGATATAGATATAGATATATATATAGATATAGATAATATAGATAGATATAGATATAGATGATAGATGATAGATATAGATGATATAGATATAGATATAGATAGATGTAGATGTAGATATAGATAAAATATCCAAAATGGATGGTATTAGCTGGAGTTGAAGGCATCCCCCTCCTGGAACCACTGAAAATTCAGCCTCACACTGATCCATGTTTTCCACATGTTTGGGAATTTAGCATTTCCTTGCACCCTGAAAGCAGCAGCAATCAGGTGAGATGAGCAGTGAGCAGACTGTGAGCTCTGAGGAGCAGCAGCTCCAGCCCCCCTGGGCCCTGCAGGAGCTCCAGCAGCTGCTCCTCTCTGGGGGCCGAGCCTGGAGTGAGCAGTGAGGAGTGGGGGAGTGATGGACACCAGTGTCCGGTTGGGGAGTGATGGACACCAGTGTCCGGTTTTCGGCTGTTTGAGGGGCCTGGAAAGGCCCGGGGTGGCCTTGGGGCAGCCCGCGTATCAAAGGACGAGAAGAGGCTTCAGTTCTTTTTTCGGTCTTTATGTTTATTAATTGTTTATCTAAAAGATTTTCTTTCGGCCCGACAGAGCTCTGCTCAGCAGCCAGCCATGGGCACACTGTCCTGCCCTCCGGACAGTCACCTATCTTTATACCCATGGTTACGTGTACAATATTTATCATTTTTCCCCAATACCTTTCACCCTTATTGCCCAGTGCACTTTTAGTAATGACCAATCCCAAAGTGCCACCATCACCACAGAAGATGGAGGAGAAGAAGAAGAAGAAGAAGGACAGGACACGCCCCAATTCCTCCATCTTACTTCTCTAAACCCCCCTGTACAGAAATCCTAAACCCTGTGTTTCACCCTCTAATTAACCAATCCCTTCACCATTCACCCCGGTGAAACCCTCCTGTCCTCATACAGGTGTCGTCTCCTGTGTGGGATCAAAGTCCAGCCACCAGACACTTCTGGAACATTCCAGGACTCCCGAGCCCCCCAAGGGTGCTCTCGGTGACACCTCAGGACTGAGGGGCTGAGATCCCACAACCAGTTTGCACTAACGAGAGATCTGGGAGCTGTGCCAGGGATGGCTGCATCACTGAATTGAACAATTCTGTGTTTCAGCATCAGGCACGAGTGCTTCACCCATTGCAAGCTGAAATCCTGGCAAATCTTGGCAAGCCCAGGTGACAGAGCTGCCCTGGGAATGAGCTCTGAGTGAGCTCTTGAGGAAATACTATTGAAGTTCACCATATATTGAAGTTGGAGGGGAGACGACCCACCTTGCATTGGTCAGCATCGACTCCACTTTATTGATCAATCAGGCACCTTTTATAACAGTGTTAATCAAGTTCATGCATATTGCAAAATCTGAGCTCACAATAGGTCAGAGATAACACACCAACTCCACCTTATCTTTCCAATACCAAGATTTGGGTTCTCAAAATTATTTTTGCTTTCCCAAAACAGCCAAAGATAGAACATCCACTTGTTGTGAGAAAGCTGCCTGAGAACTCTGGTGTGCAAGGCTCTCAAGGCCTTCATGTTTGTCACCTTTACCTGTAATTAAAAACAACCTGAGAACCTCTGCTGTTCACAGAAGCAGGCTGTGAGAACCTGCTCTTTACAGCTGCTTTCTAAGCCATCTCTGAAAAAATCTCCAACAAAATCCAACAACATTCAGCATGGAGAAAATTATCAAAATAATTTCATTTCTGATCGCTTACATTGAAATTTTGGGCTCAGTGGGCATGTGCTTGAATTTGCTGATTTTACAGAAAGATACAAATAGGAGGTGCAGGAAATCAGACCCCAAAGTTCACCAGGAGCTTTTTAGCTGTGGATTCTGCCCCGTGCTGGGAGGTTTTTATTGGCACAGAGCAGAAGCTGCTGATCGATAACCGATCAATAACTGCTGTGTTTGACTCCTTTGGTGAGAGCGGGAAAACCGCAGCAAACCTCCGGGTAATGGGACAAAATTCTCCTTTTTTCCTGGAAAACGGGGCCGTGCAGAGATCCGGGATGCGGCTGCTGCTGCCCCCTGGTGCTGGCGCCCAAAATATAGGCTGGAAAAAATATAGGAGAAATTACGAATTTATCTATCTATCTTTATATATTTATATCCTTATATATTTATATATTCATATTATTTATTTATATATATATATATATATATTTAGGGGCAAATGAGACACCAAAATATAGGCTGGGAAAATAAAGGAGAAATTATGAATATATATTTATAAAATTATATATAAATACAAATATAAATATATATATAAATATAGATTATATGTATATATTTAGGGGCAAATGAGACACCAAAATATAGGCTGGAAAAATATAGGAGAAATTACGAATTTATCTTTCTATCTATCTATCTATCTATCTATCTATCTATCTATCTTTATATATTTATATCCTTATATATTTATATATTCATATTATTTATTTATATATATATATATATATATA
This sequence comes from Zonotrichia leucophrys gambelii, assembly GCF_028769735.1. Lineage (NCBI taxonomy): Eukaryota > Metazoa > Chordata > Aves > Passeriformes > Passerellidae > Zonotrichia > Zonotrichia leucophrys. The sequence goes on along the minus strand of NC_088190.1, from coordinate 2,035,331 downwards.
GGGGCAAATGAGACACTAAAATATAGGAAAAATTAGGAATATAAAAAATATATTATATATATAATTATATTATATATTTTATATATATATATATATGATATTTGTACATATATATATATGAGATAGATATATATATATGATATATATATTTAGGGGCAAATGAGACACCAAAATACAGGCTGGGAAAATAAAGGAGAAATTATGCATATATATTTATAAAATTACATATAAATACAAATATAAATATATATATGATATATAAAAATATAGATTATATGTATATATTTAGGGGCAAATGAGACACCAAAATATAGGCTGGGAAAATAAAGGAGAAATTATGAATATATATTTATAAAATTACATATAAATACAAATATAAATATATATATAAATATAGATTATATGTATATATTTAGGGGCAAATGAGACACCAAAATATAGGCTGGAAAAAATATAGGAGAAATTACGAATTTATCTGTCTATCTATCTATCTATCTTTATATATTTATATTTTTTATATATATATATACATATATATGTATAAATATATTTTTTAGGGGCAAATGAGACACTAAAATATAGGAAAAATTAGGAATATATAAAAATATATGAGATATATATATAATTATATTATATATATGAGATATATATATATATATGGGGCAAATGAGACACTAAAATATAGGAAAAATTAGGAATATATAAAAATATATGAGATATATATATAATTATATTATATATATTTTATATAAATTTATATATATGTATATGATATTTGTATATATATATTTATATATATGAGATTGTGTTTTCTCTGCTAATCAATCCTCACAGCCAATGTGTGAAGGAGTCTCAAAGCCAATTTTTGTGTGTGTTCCAAACAGATCTAAAAATGTCCTGCAGGGAATTAAAGCCAAGGCTGAGCTGGCCTGGCTGTGCTCTCACAGAGGCGGCGGGAGCAGCGCTCTGAGCTCGGGGCAAAAGTTCATCTGTGGTGTTTAAAACCTTCTGAGCTTGATTAAATCCTTCTGAGATTAATGAAGAGGCTGGGGACGAGCTTTGGCGGCTGCAGGAGCAGCAGAGGGCGCTGCCGCCTTCCACAGCTGAATTTGCTGATTTTCTGCTCTTCTGCTCCGCTCCCAGGGCTCCAGAGAAACCCTCAGCTGCCTCGGGGGAAAGGGCCAGCGACTCCAAGCCTTGCCCTGCACCCCAAAAGGGGCCCAGCTCTGCTTTTGGGGTGTGATGAGCAGCGATGCCCCTCCTGTCCCAGACTTGGTGTCCCTGCTCTGGGGACAGAGGGACAGGGTGCCCATGACCTGTGTGTGCCATGGGCGAGCATCTCTGCTCTCCTTGGCAGGGAGAAAACCCTAAAACCCAGCCTGAGGGACATGGGATATCCTCATGGGGGATTGCAGAAGGACAGGGCAGGGATAAAACCCTAAAACCCAGCCTGAGGGATGTGGGACCTCCTCAGGGATCCCCCAGATGTGTGACCTCATCAGGGATCCTCCAAATATGTGACCTCAGGGATCCCCCAGTCCTGTGGGGTGACTGCAGCAGGACATGGCAGGGGTAAAATCCTAAAATTCAGCCTGAGGGATGTGGGACCTGCTCAGGGATCCCCCAAATGTGTGACATCCCCAGGAATCCCCCAAATGTGTGACCTCATCAGGGATCCCCCAATCCTGCAGCAGGACATGGCAGGGATAAAACCCAGCCTGAGGGATGTGGGACCTGCTCTGGGATCCCCCAAATTTGTGCCCTCCTCAGGGATCCCCCAAGTGTATGACTTCCTCAGGGATCCCCAAGTGCTGTGGGGTGACTGCAGCAGGACAGGGCAGGGAGAAAACCCTAAAATTCAGCCTGAGGGATGTGGGACCTGCTAAGGGATTCCCCAAATTTGTGACCTCCTCAGGGGTCCCCCAGTTCTGTGACTGCAGCAGGACCTGGCAGGGATAAAAATAAGCCTGAGGGATGTGTGACCTGCTCAGGGATCCCCCAAATATGTGACCTCCTCAGGACATGTAGGTGACTGCAGCAGGACCTGGCAGGGATAAAAATGAGCCTGAGGGATGTGTGACATCCCCAGGGATCCCCCAAATGTGTGGGGTGACTGCAGCAGGACCTGGCAGGGATAAAACCCAGCCTGAGGAATGTGTGACCTCCTTGGGGATCCCCCAAATGTTTGGGGTGACTGCAGCAGGACATGGCAGGGGTAAAACCCTAAAATTCAGCCTGAGGGATGTGTGACATCCCCAGGAATCCCCTAAATGTGTGACCTCATCAGGGATCCCCCAATCCTGTGGGGTGACTGCAGCAGGACATGGCAGGGATAAAACCCTAAAATTCAGCCTGAGGGATGTGGGACCTGCTCAGGGATCCCCCAGTCGTGCAGCAGGACCTGGCAGGGATAAAACTGAGCCTGAGGAATGTGTGACATCCCCAGGGATCCCCCAAATGTGTGACCTCATCAGGAATCCCCCAAATGTGTGACCTCATCAGGGATCCCCCAATCCTGCAGCAGGACATGGCAGGGATAAAACCCAGCCTGAGGGATGTGTGACATCCCCAGGGATCCCCCAAATGTGTGGGGTGACTGCAGCAGGACAGGGCAGGGATAAAACCCTAAAACCCAGCCTGAGGGATGTGGGACCTGCTCTGGGATCCCCCAAATTTGTGCCCTCCTCAGGGATCCCCCAAGTGTGTGACTTCCTCAGGGATCCCCCAGTCCTGTGGGGTGACTGCAGCAGGACATGGCAGGGAGAAAACCCTAAAATTCAGCCTGAGGGATGTGGGACCTGCTCAGGGATCCCCTAAATTTGTAACCTCCTCAGGGGTCCCCAGTTCTGTGACTGCAGCAGGACATGACAGGGATAAAAATGAGCCTGAGGGATGTGGGACCTCCTCAGGGATCCCCCAAATTTGTGACTTCCTCAGGACATGTAGGTGACTGCAGCAGGACCTGGCAGGGATAAAACCCAGCCTGAGGGATGTGTCACCTCCTCAGGGATCCCCCAAATGTGTGGGGTGACTGCAGCAGGACATGGCAGGGATAAAACCCTAAAATTCAGCCTGAGGGATGTGGGACATCCTCAGGGATCCCCCAAATGTGTGACCTCCTCAGGGATCCCCCAATCCTGCAGCAGGACCTGGCAGGGATAAAAATAAGCCTGAGGGATGTGGGACCTCCTCAGGGATCCCCCAGATTGTGACATCATCAGGGATCCTCCAAATATGTGACCTCAGGGATCCCCCAGTCCTGTGGATGACTGCAGCAGACATGGCAGGGAAAAATCCTAAAATTCAGCCTGAGGATGTGGGACCTGCTCAGGGATCCCCCAATTGTGTCAGGACCTGGCAGGGATAAACGCAGAGACTGGAGGAATGTGAGAATACCCCAGGAATCCCCCAGATGTGTGACCTCTCAGGATCCCCCAAATGTGTGACCCCTCAGGAATCCCCCAATCCTGCAGCAGGACATGGCAGGGATAAAACCCTAAAACTCAGCCTGAGGAATGTGTGACATCCCAGGGATCCCCCAAATTGTGATCCTAGGGGTCCCAGTCTGTGACTGCAGCAGGACCTGGCAGGGATAAACAGCCTGAGGTGACCTGCTCAGGGATCCCATGTGTGACCTCCCAGGATCCCCAAATGTGTGATAGGAACCCAAATGTGGACTGCAGCAGGACCAGGTGCCCAGCAGGATCCCCAATGTGTGACATAGACCCAATCTGCACAGACATGGCAGGTAAACCTAGACTTCAGACCAAATTGTGACATCCCAGGGATCCCAAATCCAGTCCTTGTGGGTGACTGCAGCAGACGGCAGGGAAAACCTCACCTGAGAATGTGTGACATCCAGGATCCCCAATGTGGGGTGACTGCAGCAGGACCTGGCAGGGATAAAGCCCAGCCTGAGGCATCCCCAGCCCTGTTTTCCTGTGGCTGGCAGTTGCTCAAGCAGGGATTTGTGCACCTGAGCTGCTTTGCTTTCACAACAGGTGATGCTCAGGGACACAACAGGAAGGACAAACAGGATTCAGGACCAGCCTGGGAGCCTGTGCTGGTGAGTGGGGAGCTCTGCCAGCTCTGGGAATGGTGGGAAGTTTGTTCTGCAGCAGTACAGGGAGAAAATGGGAATTGCAGGGAATAAAGAAGTATCTGCTGTTCAGAAAAAGCACAAATTTTAAGGAAATTTTAAGAAATGGGAATGAGGTGGAGGCAGGTCTGCAGGGAGAGGACAATTTTGGATGTTATTTTGGATGATTCTTGGGTGATTTTTTTGCAGTTTTTTTAAAATACCTGCCTGGCCCCAGAGTTAGGAACACCTGTGGATGCAGAGGGAAGGAAAACGGGAGTCTGAGTGTAACCATGAGAACAACCCAGTCCTAGAGAACACATTGCTGCTTTTCTTTCTGCTGCCGTGTTTTGGGGAAAGGAGAGGCTTCACTGGGGGCCACAGTCACTCCCAGCATTCTGCCTGAGGCAGCAGGAGCAGTGATTTCACCCAGGCTATTGTAAATGCAGGTGCAGAGCTCCTGAGTGTGTCATTCTCTCATCTGAAAAATTACCCTGCTCTTTTCTATGAAGAAAAAGGATCATTGAACCACAGTGCAGGATGTTCTTTTAATATGGGCTATTGGGGAGGTATATTTCCTTTTGTGCACAGGCAAAGGATATCTGCAGCACCTTTCTGAGAATTAGAACAAAGGGGGTGAATGGGAAGGGTTTCAAATGCATCTGGGATCTGAGCATCTGCAAAATACAAGGGAGCTGAATACATGAAAAGAAGAAGTTAATAATGCTGGGCTGTAGAGAATTCTGATGCAAATGAAGCAGAAGTTGGCAGAGCCCAGTCTCTTTTCATTTCTGGTTTTGACAGTCACAAGAGTGTGATGTAAGGCTGATATTCAGAACTAATCCTACCTTGTGCTGAAGCTTCTGGATCCCAGACTGATTTCCTCTGCATTTGTGTTGTTCTGATTATATCAACTGGAGGTTTCTGTTTTTAGAATTAGATTCAATTTTTCCCTTTGCAGAGACTTTTTCCAAGCATTAATTCTGTCTCCTCAAGTCCACCCTGTGTTAGCACTGGCCTTAGTTTGACTCTGCTCTTGGTGAAAAGCTCCATCTGATCCTCAGCAGCAAACTGGATTCAGGCACTTACTTCTGAAGATCTTCCATCGAGATTTCAGGTTTCTCAACAGGAAAACTAAAAATTTTTCTTTAAAAAGTGTCCTGGTGATATCAAGTCCCTGGTCAGAATTCTCTCTTGTGCTATCAGATAACTCCCAGGGCAGCACAAACGTGAAGGTCAAAGGAATGAGGAGCCTCAATTACAAGAGGATGAGCAGCTTTTTAATCCCTGGATTCTTTAGTAACAATAACACATTTCCTGACGCAGAGATGGTGTTTGACAAACTTTTATTCCATTTTCAGTCTCATGAGAAGGGTGAGCATGGGGCCTGGCAGCTCCCAAACCCCACTGCACCTTTGCTGAGTTTTGCTGGGTTATCTGCTCCTCACAGAAGCACCAGTTTGTCAGAAATTAACACATTTCCTGGTGCAGAGATGGTGTTTGACAAACTTTTATTCCATTTTCAGTCTTATGTGAAAGGTGAGACAGTACAGATGTTATAATTCGCTCATCACAACCAGGAGTTAACGATTTCCTAATTACATTTTAAGTGTTTCTTGGCCTATCAGCTTTAGCCACACCATGCTTTAATTCCCTAAAGTTAATAATCTAAAATTACCCCTCGTGGCTCTTACTCCAATGCATCTTTCATAGTTCTGTTCCATAGTTCTGATGATAATCCAGGTGATAGAAATAAGCTCTTTTCCTTGAAATACTGAGAGTTCCATGAGGAATTCTGCCACCTCTCCTGAACTCCTGCCACAAATGCTGGAAGCACTGGTGGCTCCTGGGCAGGAAGCAGCTGCAGCTCCCAGACCTCCCCAAATCAAAGGTGTTTTATAGAAAACCAAGAGGTTTTCCCCACAGTTCACCCAGAATTACAGGCAATATTGACTTTGCAGTGTGAGAATTTGGCCTAGAAAAGATTTAAGGGGTGTTTGGCTTTAGAGGGATCCTGCAGAAAACAGAATTCATTTTTCCTGGGCTGCACATCTCTCTGGTAAATCGGTTTAAAATCCAGTGCTGCAGCAATGTGCTTGCAGAAGCAGCTGGAAAATGAAGCAACCAGAAACTTTCACATTTTCCAGTTCATCAGGCTGCTTTCCTAAGAAGAATCAAGGTCTGCTGTGAACCAAGGCCCTTCCTCAAAAGAGTCACCAGCTTTCCTGGGAGCAGTGAAGTGGTGTGATAAGCAAACAGTGAAGTGGTGTGACAAGCAAACCAGTTTTTAAGAATTCTTTTTGTTTACAAGTGAAAACCCATCCCTTTCTGAGCACTTCTGGGGCACATGCAATGATGCATTTCCTGTGCCAGGGAGATGACAGTCTTGACAAGATTGGTAAAGAGGAAAGCAATTGATTTTATCTGTTTAAAGGCACAAACACACACTCTGTCAGTCACTCAGGGAGACACAGAGCACCCCAAACACCCCAAGCTGAATCTCAAATCTCTCCTCCACATCCTGCTCGAGACAGGAGGTAAGTCCTGGCTGCAGATTTGGATATTCCTCTTCATGGTAGATTTTTTAAAAATCCCTCCACTTTTATCACCTAACTTTCCTTTCCTGGCTGCAGATTTGGATATTCCTCTTCATGTTAGACTTATTAAAAATCCCTCCACTTTTCTCACCTAACTTTCCCATTCTGGCTGTATATTTTGATATTCTTCCTCATGTTAGACTTCTCCAAAATCTCTGAATTTCTCTCACCTAATTTTCCTTTTATGGCTGCAGATTTTGATATTCTTCTTCATGTTAGACTTATTAAAAATCCCTCCACTTCTATCAACCTAACTTTCCCGTTCTGGCTGCATATTTTGATATTCTTCTTCATGTTAGACTACTCCAAAATCTCTGAATTTCTCTCACCTAATTTTCCTTTCCTAGCTGCAGATTTGGATATTCCTCTTCATGTTAGACTTCTCCAAAATCTTTGAATTTCTCTCACCTAATTTTCCTTTTATGGCTGCAGATTTTGATATTCCTCTTCATGTTAGACTTCTCCAAAATCTCTCTACTTTTCTCACCTAATTTTCCTTTCCTGGCTGCAGATTTGGATATTCCTCTTCATGTTAGCCTTATTAAAAATCCCTCCACTTTTCTCACCTAACTTTCCCGTTCTGGCTGCATATTTTGATATTCTTCTTCATGTTAGACTACTCCAAAATCTCTGAATTTCTCTCACCTAATTTTCCTTTCCTAGCTGCAGATTTGGATATTCCTCTTCATGTTAGACTTATTAAAAATCCCTCCACTTTTCTCACCTAACTTTCCCATTCTGGCTGTATATTTTGATATTCTTCCTCATGTTAGACTTCTCCAAAATCTCTGAATTTCTCTCACCTAATTTTCCTTTCCTGGCTGCATATTTTGATATTCCTCTTCATGTTAGACTTCTCCAAAATCTCTCCATTTTTCTCACCTAATTTTCCTTTCCTGGCTGCATATTTTGATATTTCTCTTCATGTTAGACTTCTCCAAAATCCCTCCACTTTTCTCACCTAACTTTCCTTTCCTGGCTGCAGATTTGGATATTCCTCTTCATGTTAGACTTCTTATTAAAAATCCCTCCACTTTTCTCACCTAACTTTCCCGTTCTGGCTGCATATTTTGATATTCTTCTTCATGTTAGACTTCTCCAAAATCTTTGAATTTCTCTCACCTAATTTTCCTTTTATGGCTGCAGATTTTGATATTCCTCTTCATGTTAGACTTCTCCAAAATCTCTCCATTTTTCTCACCTAATTTTCCTTTCCTGGCTGCATATTTTGATTATCCTCTTCATGTTAGATTTTTTTTTTTTTAAATCCCTCCACTTGAATCAACCTAACTTTCCCATTCTGGCTGCATATTTTGATATTTCTCTTCATGTTAAACTTCTCCAAACTTCTCTCACCTGACTTTCCTGGCTGCCAGCAGCTCTCAGCCCTACCCTGACACTGTCAGGGATGATGTGGGGATGGAGTTTGGGTGTCAGGCCAACATTGCCAATCACTCAGATTTATTAACCCTTATGCAAGTCAATTAATGTAGCCCAGCCTCAGAAGTGGGCCAGCGACATTTGCATAACGATTGGAGGTGCTGGTAATCGGCCTGAACAATGAAAAGCATTTCCCTGTGTCTGTGTCAGTGTGTGAGCATTGAGGAATCGTTTATTTGTCACAAGCACGTGCCACCATCTCCAGCAGAATTCAGCCTTTGTGGGGCTTTTTCACTTCTCGTGATCCCTCAGGAATTCTGAGTCATCTGAGGCTGTTTGAAGTGAGGGTTGGGAGGTAAGAACTATGTTCTTGCACCCTGCTGGATGTTAATAGAGACAATTTGCTAATTGCTTCCTGCTGAGTGGAAATGCCTCCTTTGCTGGAGGAAGGTTTGGGGTGGAGGTTCTGCACCAGGCACATCTGTGCAAGTTGTCAAACAACAGCATTTTGGGGAAATTATCTTTTCTGTTGTTTCTAGGAACTGAGAACCCCAGTGGAAAAAAAAAAAAAAAAAAGCAGAATTTTTTTGTGCTCGTTTCTCAAGTTCCTGCCAATATTTCTCTTTGTTTTCTTCCCTGAGAGAAAGGAAGCACAACCTGGCTCAGGGTGCTGAGCTGCAGAGTTCTGCTCGTGGTGCCAGGGAGGAGATGTTTGAAAGTGTGAAAAATGTGTATTTTATTATTGGCTTTTCTCAAATATTAAAATGAATATTATATGTGTTGTGTTAGAAAGTAATGCTGTATTAATTCTCTTGAGTAGTGTGTTAAATATAGCTTTAGGTTATAAAAATGTTATATTTTTAGGTTTACTTCTAGGTTATAAAAATGATGCTATGTAGGATTTTTTTTTAAAGAAAGGATTGCAGGGAGATAGCAGCCACAGGACACCTGAATCTTTCAGGGAAAAAGAATTTATTGCAACATTATCAGAAGAAACAAACTCCTTCCTGCCTCGAAGGCGCTGTTGGGATTCAGAGGAAGAAGCTGAGGATGACCAGCCAGAATCCTGTGTTTGAATGGAATTTATGCATCATGTGTGAGGTGTATGAATATGCAACAGGTTATTGTTTTTAAGGGTTAATCCTCTGCTCGTGCTGCCCAGAAAAGGTACCTGGACTGTCTGTAACTATTTTTCTTATATTGTCCTAATTCAAATTGCCCAAATTATTATTACTCTAATTGCATTACTATTTTTATAACCATTTCATTGCTATCAATCTTTTAAAATTTTAAAAACAAGCGATTGGCGTTTTTCTCAAAAGGGACCCAAACCCTTCTGTCTGTGCTGTCCCAGCCCAGGACTCCCATCCCGAGGGCCCAGCAGAGCTCCAAGGTGAACCTGCCCAGCTCAGAGCTGCAGTTTCAACAGCAGCCCTTTATAAATAGGACGGGCTCAGCTGCTTAGCAGCCTTATCTCCACCAATTACAGGGATAAGAGCTGCTCCTGCTGCAGGCTTCAGGCCTCTTACAAAATGTTGAGCAACAGCAGGGCAGTGGCTGGGCTGTGGGAAGGGCAGCCTGCCATTTGAAGGGTTTATTTTTGAGCAGCCAATGTAAATTGTCATGGCTGTGAAAAATGAGCATTTATTATTGCCTTTTCACAAGTATCAAAATGAATATTATATGTGTTATGTCAAAAAGTTATGCTGTATTAATTATCTTAAGTAGTGTGGGAAATATAGTATATTAATATTTAAATATATAAATATTTAAATATATTTTTATTTAAATATAAATATACTCAAGAAAGGGATGAGATAATCAAGAAATTCTTCGCACAGAGATAACAGCAACAGGTGATTGGTGTTTTCCACAGTGGGGATTCATCACTTTCACCCTGGTGAATTTGGAAAAGCCCATCCCAAGAGCCAGCCCTGCTCAGTGAGTGCTGGCTGTTTTGTCCATCCTGGGATGGTTTTTCCCTTCAGGTTTCAGGGCAATGTTTGACTCCCTAAAGCTGAATTCCTGCCTAGTGTCATGTTCTGGTGTCCCTTTACACTTTGAGAATCCCTTTCAGCACATTCAAGACATTTGAGGCTCTGAGATCTCATTAACCCCACAGAGCTGTGAATTGTTGCCTTCATTCCTGGCTCTGGGATGAAGGACTAAGGAAGAATTTTGCCTCAAAATCCTGTACTTTCAAGAGTGGTGTAACATGGCCGGTGGTATTTTCCCACATCTAGCAACTGCTTCTTCTTTTTCAAGTCTGTTACAGCCTTTACTGACCATCGGTTATTTACAGCTCCCTGGTTCCCCAAAAACAAATTACTACATAAAGGAAGAAGAAAAAAAAAAAATCCCCAAGTGCCACATGATGTAATTTGCTCTTACTGTGTGAGTTCATCCTGGTGTGATTTATCCCATGAGTGTGGCCTCTTTAAAGCAGAACATGCAATTTTGAAATTACAAAACCCGATAGGTTTGGTAACTGAAGAATTGTTTTCTCACTGGCATCCACCCAGGCACTTGATCCTCCCTCTGCTGAAGTTGTGACAAAGCTGATGATGATTCTGAGGTACCAAAACCTTTTATATTTTTCTTTTTTTCAAGTAGAGACTTGAGAATGTTTTTTTTACATTTCACCACTCAAATCTGTATTTGAGACGAGTGATCCTCACAAAGTGGTGTGGGCTGTGGAGCAGTTTTGTGTCACAAAGGGCATTTCCCAGATGATGAAAGGCCGGATTAAGGTAAAAGTTGGTGACTGATATTGTGAGCAGGGCGTGAGGGATGTGCCAACACCACACCCGGGGCGAAGGGCGGTGTGAGCGCAGGGAAAAGGCAGCAGGAGAGCAGGGGATGGTGCAGTGTGTGCCCGAGCTCAGGGGCATGGAGCAGGTGAGAGAAATGGGTGAGGGATGGCGTGGTGGGAGCTGGGATGGCTGGAGGGATGGGATGTGTTAGGAAAATTAGTCCACAAACACCAGAGGTTTATGTCCAAAAAGGAGACTGAAGAATCCTTTTTTGCTTTATTCGAATAAAGGGAGAGGCCATGGGGCATTCCACTGGGGTTTCTCCAATTTTTGGAGGACCCAGCCTCCTTTTTATCCCAATTTCCCGGCCACGTTTCCCTTCTCTCTTTCCCCATTTCTGAGGTACTTGAGAGGTTCAAACTTCCCCAACCACCTGATCCCAAAGATTCCCCTCTAATGTATAACCCTCCCTTTTCATTTTTAATTCTTATCGAATTTAGGGGTTTTTCTTCCCCATTGTTTCTTTCATCTTTCAATGTCTAATTTCATTTATCAGCAAACCTAAAGTTTATTTGTAAAAGCAAATATCTTTTTCCATTCATCAACCAGTGGAATCCTTCCCATGGTTTCTTTTATCTTCCAGTGCTGCTTTTATCTATCAGCAGACCCACGGCTTGTTTGGAAAGACAAATCCACCATTCCTCTCAGATGGGATGGGATGGTTGAAGATGTGGGATGGTGGAGGTGGGGAGACAAGGAATGGTTGGAGGTGGGATGGGATGGTGGAAGTGGGGTGGTGAGGGGTGAGGTGGCTGCAAGGATGGGATGGTGGAATTTGGAGATGTGACTGTGGGGTGGTGTGAGGGGTTTGGGATGGTTGGAGGGGAGGGATGGCTGGAAATTGGAGGTGTGATGGTCCAGGGGCTGAGGGGTCGTGTGAGGGGTGTGCGACGGCCGGAATTTGACGGTGTGACTGTGGGGGGCTGTGAGGGGTGTGCGATGGCCGGAATTCGGAGGTGTGACTGTGAGGGATGTGGGCTGGCTGAACGTGCCCGCCGCCCGTATCCCCCACTGGCACCTCCAACGCGGGTAAAACCCGATGCAATCCCAGCTGCTACAGCCCACCCAGCTCCCCCGCGGTTAATGACCGCTAATTAGCGCTAATCAGCCCTCGGGCCGGAGCCGGCCCCGCGCAGCCGCACCGCCCGCGCCTGCGCGCCGGGCCCGCGGCCGAACCGCGCCTGCGCGGGGGCGGCGGGGAGGGGACGATGGAGGCGCGCAGGGCCCGCCGGCCCCGCGCCCCTCACAGCGCCCAGCGCCGCCAGCAGCGCCGCGGGGCCCGGCCCTGAGCCACGCCGTGAGTCGGGGCGCCGGGGGAGCTGCGGGGAGCAGCCCGCGGGGTCCTGAGGGGAGAGCGGGGCGGGTGTCCCCGGTGCGCGTGTGTGTGTCCCCGGTGCGCGTCCCTCTGTCCCCCCGGTCCGTGTTGCCGGTGCGCTTCCCTCTGTCCCCTGCCCCGTGTCTGTCCCCGCCGGGGCCGCTCCGTGCCCGTGTGTGTCCTAAGTGCCGCATTCCCTCATCCCGGTGGCTCCAGGGCAGCCCCGAGGCCGGGGAACCCTTCCCGCAGGGATGGATCACGGGCCAGCCCCGCTGGTTGCCCTCCGAGGCCGGGGAACGCTTCCCGACTGAATTTGGGGGTGAATTCCAGCTTTTTAGGGACTGAATTTTGGGGCGAATCCCACCTTTTAGGGGCTGAATTTTGGGTCTTTTTTAGGGAAGACCCTCAGGGCTGCTCTCCCCACACAGCTCAGGAGGTGAAACGAGCTCATCCCGGGGCAGTTTGTGCCGGCCAGGACAGGGTATGGGTCCTGTTTCCATCCTGGAATGCTGATTTTCTCCCGTTTTCTATCATCAGGGCTGTTAGGGAGTGGGGATTAATTACAGGACAGTAAAAAACCTTTCTCTGTGTTGTCATTACAGCGAGGGCCGGATTTGCTGTTTGCCCCCCGAGGTCCCACCCTGGGTTCGGGTGCCCGGGCCGCGCTGGGTTCGGCAGATGAAGGGTTAATAAATGGATTTGTTTTGCCTGGGCCGGGCACGCGTGATGCCCAAAGTGCCCGGGTTTGGGTGGAAATAGCATTTGGGTGTGTAATCAAAACCTAAAATTGTATCTGCAGCCAGGCTGCCGGCTTTTAATAGGGGTTGTGGTTCTCTGCAGGCTCGCTGGGATATGAAGTTCTAAACTAAACCAAGCTTTGTCTGTCTGATGATGTCTGTCTGTCTGTTCCATCATTTTTGTGTGTGTGAGAGGGGGTTTAGTGCCTGGGGATGGAGTCATAGGCATGGAACCTCTGCTGGAGTGCTTTATTCAGCAAAATTCAACAAAAGAAAGCTCACAGAGCAGAGTGATCAAGCACACAGTGCTCTGTAGCAGTGGGACAGGAGGTGCAGTTTTACACAGAACATTGTCCCATTATGGCCCAAGAAAAAGTCAGTAATAAAGCGCAAAATGAGTTTTGAATTACTGATATAATTTCTGAGAAATCACTTGGTGATTTCTTAGAAATTGCTTGGTTAAAGCACCGTGAGGATTTTGTCAGGATGGACCCTACAGTAATCCTATAACCAGGATGATTTAGGGCAGGGCATTGAGCAGGAAAAGTTTGTTATGAAAGAACAGCTTACAAGTGTGGTCGTTATAAAATAAAATTAAATACCCTGGTGATTTGCAGCTCCTGGGGTTGTATAAAGGTGGTTTGATGAAACCCTTGGGAAGTTCTTGTTCAGGGGAGCGTGGAATGAAATTAAAAATGGGAAAGTGCAATAAAACTGGAGTTGGATATGTGTGAGAGGCGATTCTCCCGGCTGCTGTGTCACCATCACAGATATTTGTTGTTAAATGTTGACACTTTCTCAGTTGTCCTTCGTTCTGCAGTGCTGGACATTGAAATACTTGCTTTTCTCGTGTTGTTTTTATTTTGGCCATGATTTAAAACAGAGCAGCCTTTTCATGAGTTTGTTACCATGTGCTTAAAGGTTTTTTGGATCCCATCCTGGAAGCTGTTCAGTGGCAGTTTTGTCTTATGTCAAGTCTGCTTATTCAATAAAGGTCTTGTGAGGGAATGTTAATTAAACAGTACATGGTGTAAGCTGTGGTTAAAACATCCTGAATTGGAAAGCATTACATGGAGGGAATATCAAGTTCTTAGGCTGTATTTAGTATGTCTGTGCACTTCTTACTTCCAGTTTTGTGCTAATCTGATTTTCTTTACTGTCAGCATCTGTCAGATGAACATTCCTCAGTCAAAGCCACGTGGAAACACATCTTGCTTATTACATAAATTATTCTCTGCTTCCTTTGCCCAACTAATGGGCACAAAATTTATATTTCAGCTCAAATTGCCTAAAAATAGAGGCACATTTTGCTAATCTTAGCTGGACAGAGTTGCAGCTCTGTTGCAATGGCTGTTTCCCAAGCCGTGGTCGTCAGAGGTGACACAGCCATGAGTGACCCCAGTTAAACATTGATACCTCTCAAGGGCAGGGTGCTATAAATCATTAATGGCTGGCATTAATTGCACCTCTCTGCAGTGATGCTCTCCTCGGGTAAGCCTAAGCTACAGCACGAGCAGAAACACTTTCTCATTTGATTAGGTGGTGCTGTCTGATTTAGTAATGAGTCTGAAATTACAGCTGGGTTTTGTGGATGGTTTTGTTGTCTGCAGGTTGGGGTTCTGGTGAAATTATGGGGATTTCCCTCAGATTCCCTCACTGGGTGATGATTTCCCACAGCCACACTCCATTTTTATGCACCAATGTTTAGTTCTCTCTGTGCAGGATGAGGTTAAATGATGAGGTTTGCTGTTTTCTGGGGAATTTCCCCCAGATTCCCTCATTGGGTGATAATTTCCCAGAGCCCACTCCATTTTTATGGTTACACCAATGTTTGGTTCTCTTTGTGCAGGATGAGGTTAAATGATGAGGTTTGCTGTTTTCTGGGGAATTTCCCCCAGATTCCCTCACTGGGTGATGATTTCCCACAGCCACTCTCCATTTTTATGGCAGCACCAATCTTTAGTTCTCTCTGTGCAGGATGAGGTTAAGTTATGGGTTTTGCCATTCTCTGGGGAATTTCCCCCAGATTCCCTCACTGGGTGATGATTTCCCACAGCCAAACTCCAATTTTATGCACCAATGTTTAGTTCTCTCTGTGCAGGATGAGGTTAAATTATGGATTTTGCCATTCTCTGGGGAATTTCCCTCAGATTTCCTCACTGGGTGATGATTTCCCAGAGCCACTCTCCATTTTTATGGTAGCACCAATGTTTAGTTCTCTCTGTGCAGGATGAGGTTAAATTATGGATTTTGCCATTCTCTGGGGAATTTCCCCCAGATTTCCTCACTGGGTGATGATTTCCCAGAGCCACACTCCAATTTTATGCACCAATGTTTAGTTCTCTCTGTGCAGGATGAGGTTAAATGATGGGCTTTCCCATTCTCTGAGGGAATTTCCCCAGATAATCTTTGTTGGGTGATGATTTCCCAGAGCCACACTGCATTTTTATGGTTACACCAATCTTTAGTTCTCTTTGTGCAGGATGAGGTTAAATTATGGATTTTGCCATTCTCTGGGGAATTTCCCTCAGATTTCCTCACTGGGTGATGATTTCCCACAGCCACACTCCATTTTTATGGCAGCACCAATCTTTAGTTCTCTCTGTGCAGGATGAGGTTAAATTATGGATTTTGCCATTCTCTGAGGAATTTCCCCCAGATCCCCTCGTTGGGTGATGATTTCCCAGAGCCACACTCCATTTTTATGGTAGCACCAATGTTTGGTTCTCTCTCTGTGCAGGATGAGGTTAAATTATAGAATTTGCCATTCTCTGGGGGAATTTCCCCCAGATAATCCTCATTGGGTGATGATTTCCCACAGCCACATTGCATTTTTATGCACCAATGTTTAGTTCTCTCTGTGCAGGATGAGGTTAAGTTATGGGTTTTGCCATCCTCTGGGGAATTTCCCCCAGATTCCCTCACTGGGTGATGATTTCCCAGAGCCACTCTCCATTTTTATGGTTACACCAATGTTTAGTTCTCTCTGTGCAGGATGAGGTTAAATTATGGATTTTGCCATTCTCTGGGGAATTTCCCCCAGATAATCTTTGTTGGGTGATGATTTCCCAGAGCCACACTCCATTTTTATGGTTACACCAATGTTTAGTTCTCTCTGTGCAGGATGAGGTTAAATGATGGAATTTGCCATTCTCTGGGGAATTTCCCCCAGATTCCCTCACTGGGTGATGATTTCCCAGAGCCACACTCCATTTTTATGGTTACACCAATGTTTGGTTCTCTCTGTGCAGGATGAGGTTAAATGATGGAATTTGCCATTCTCTGAGTAATTTCCCCCAGATATCCTTGTTGGGTAATAATTTCCTAGAGCCACACTGCATTTTTATGGTTACACCAATGTTTGGTTCTCTCTGTGCAGGATGAGGTGGGAGCTTCACTCAAAGTGATGAAAACATTGGGAAAAACATCTGCAAATTTTTACTGAACCAACTTTTCCCCCTGTGTTGGAATCAGCTGAGGAATGTGCTGCACTCTCATGGATACCATTTGTTTATGGTTTAGTGTTTGTTCATCCACTGAAAGTTGGTTTCTATTTTTATTCTGATATTCTGATAAGATTTCTTCTCTATTGCTTCAAGTAATGATGACAGCTTGCCCACAAGATCTCTACATCTTCTGCAGTTATTTCAAGTTTGTTTTGTTTTGGTTTTGTGGTTTTTGGTTTTTTTATGTCTGCAAAGCTGTGCTCTAACCAGCTGTTTATCTCTCATTTGTGCTGGTTCTTCGTGGAACTGAAATTTGCACATTTGTCCTTCTTTTATCCTGTTTGTTTTGGATCATCTCCCCAGTTTGTCAGAAATGAGTTAAGGGCTTAGGTATTGTCCTCCAGCTTGTTTTTGTCTCTTTTATTCCAAAAGCTGGGGCTTATTAAGGTTATTTCCATGGCATTATCTGACAGGGGTTGATGGGTTTTTTTTCTCTTTGAGTATTTTATTTTTTATGGTTTTTCCTGACTTTATAGTTTTCCTGTGCCTTGATTCCTTGGCACATACTTAAAGCTTTTTTTTTTTTTTTCTTTTAAATAGCTAAAAAAAATTAATTTTATCTCTTGTGTAACTGAAGACACAAATCTGTGCTGGGCCCCTTCTCAGTCTGGGAACACAGTGGTCATTTTTAATTCCAGGAACTTCTGATTACCTTGAAGAACTTCCCAGATTCTTTGGGGAGGTCTTTATTAGTGTGTGCAAACTGTGTGTTAGTGTCACATGCTCCTCCAGATTTTCTTGCAGGGACTTTAAAACACTTTAATTGCTGTAAAATAATTATAAAAACCCCTGGCAGAGCTGCACCTTGGTGAGCAGTGCTGAGCAGGGAATGGCTCAAAGCTCCTCTGGACAACTCCAGGAGCTCCTTGATGTTAACCACAACTCCAGTTTTATTGCAGTTTCCCATTTTTAGTTCCACTCCTTTTCCCCTGAACAAGAACTTCCCGAGGGTTTCATCAAACCACTCTGTACAATCCCAGGGCATCCCCCAAAAGAGCTGCAAAGAGATTTCATTTTATTTTATAACGACCATGCTTGTAAGCTGTTCTTTCATAACAAACTTTTCCTTTTCAACGCCCTGCCCTAAATCATCCTGGTTATGGGATTACTCTAGGGTTTTTTTGATGTTATAACATGCTACTGAGAGAAGAGGGATTGAGATAGCAAATTTCTGTTTTTCCTTGAGCCACCCCAGGACAATCCCCCAAAGGAGCTGCAAGGCTGCACATCACCAAGGGATTTTATTTTATTTTATTTCCCTTTCCTCTTTCCTCTTTCCTCTTTCCTCTTTCCTCTTTCCTCTTTCCTCTTTCCTCTTTCCTCTTTCCTCTTTCCTCTTTCCTCTTTCCTCTTTCCTCTTTCCTCTTTCCTCTTTCCTCTTTCCTCTTTCCTCTTTCCTCTTTCCTCTTTCCTCTTTCCTCTTTCCTCTTTCCTCTTTCCTCTTTCCTCTTTCCTCTTTCCTCTTTCCTCTTTCCTCTTTCCTCTTTCCTCTTTCCTCTTTCCTCTTTCCTCTTTCCTCTTTCCTCTTTCCTCTTTCCTCTTTCCTCTTTCCTCTTTCCTCTTTCCTCTTTCCTCTTTCCTCTTTCCTCTTTCCTTTTTCCTTTCCTTTCCTCTTCTAAGCTGTTCTTTCATAACAAACTTTTCCTTTTCAATGCCCTGCCCTAAATCATCCTGGTTATAGGATGACTGTAGGGTTTTTTTGATGTTCAGCCTGTTGTGATAACAAATTTCTGTTTTTCCTTGATCCAGCTGCAGCCACCACTGGAATTCGAAGGAAAGCTCCGTTCCCTTTGCAAACACTGAGGTTTTTCCTGTCCCTCTGCCCTGCAGGGATTGAATTTGTGCCTGGCTGAGGTTCCTGCAGCGGCAGCATGGAGGTGAGTCGGGAGAAGCTGTGTGCCAGCAAGGCCGATGGCAGCTCGGACTCTGCCTACCAGTGCTCGGCGTGCCACGGTGACCAGGACTGGGGCAGCACCAGCCGGGGCCGCGCCAAGGCACGCAGTTTGTCAGCTTCACCTGCCCTGGGAAGCACCAAAGAGTTCAGGTGAGGCCCCTGCTCCTTCCCCCTGCTGCTAGAATAAACCAGATTTTGGTACTTTTGAAATATGGCCATGAGGGATTCGGAAAATGCACCTCGGAAGGTTCAGAATGAAGGTGGGGTGTTGGCTGAGAGCAGGCTCAAATCAGAGTTTCAAAACAGGTGTCTGCAGAGCTCAGAGTCTCCAAAAAATTGTTAAAAACCTGCATGTGAGGCAGCAAAAAGTAACTTTGTGTTTGCAGACGGTTTCAGACCCATCCTTTTTTTTTTTTGGAGCCAACTTTCTGGTCTCATTCTAAAAATGCACCTTGGAAGGTTCAAAAGAAGGTGGGATGTTGATTAAGAGCAGGCTCAAATCAGAGTTTCAAAACAGGTGTCTGCAGAGCTCAGAGTCTCCAAAAAATTGTTAAAAACCTGCAAGTAACTTTGTGTTTGCAGATAGTTTCAGAGCAGTGAGAAACACCCATTCTTTTTTTTTGGAGCCAACTTTCTGGTCTCATTCTAAAAATGCACCTTGAAAGGTTCAAAACAAAGGTGGGGTGTTGACTAAGAGCAGACTCCAATCAGAGTTTCATGGCTTGTCAAAACAGGTCCAATCTCCAAAAAATGATCAGTCAACAGTAGAGACAATTCTTCAGACTTTTATGAAAGCTCAAGCCAGAGCTTTAGTGTTGTGTGTAAGGCAGCAAAAAGTAACTTTGTGTTTGCAGATGGTGTCAGAGCAGTGAGAAACACCCATTTTTTTTTTTGGAGCCAACTTTCTGGTCTCATTCTAAAAATGCACCTTGGAAGGTTCAAAACAAAGGTGGGGTGTTGACTAAGAGCAGACTCCAATCAGAGTTTCATGGCTTGTCAAAACAGGTTTCTGCAGAGCTCACACTCTCCATAAAATAATCAGTCAACCATAGAGACAATTCTTCAGACTTGTACAAAAGCTCAAGCCACAGCTTTAGTGCTGTGTGTTAAAAACCTGTGAAAAGTAACTTTGTGTTTGCAGACACTTTCAGAGTAGTGAGAAACACCCATTCTTTTTTTTTTTTTGGACCCAACTTTCTGGTGTCATTCTAAAAATGCACCTTGGAAGGTTCAAAAGGAAGGTGGGATGTTGATTAAGAGCAGGCTCAAATCAGAGTTTCATGGCTTGTCAAAACAGGTATCTGCAGAGCTCAGAGTCTCCAAAAAATTGTTAAAAACCTGCATGTGAGGCAGCAAAAAGTGACTTTGTGTTTGCAGATAGTTTCAGAGCAGTGAGAAACATCCATCTTTTTTTTTTGGAGCCAACTTTCTGGTCTCATTCTAAAAATGCACCTCAGAGGGTTCAGAATGAAGGTGGGGTGTTGGCTAAGAGCAGGCTCAAATCAGAGTTTCAAAACAGGTGTCTGCAGAGCTCAGAGTCTCCAAAAAATTGTTAAAAACCTGCAAGTAACTTTGTGTTTGCAGATGGTGTCAGAGCAGTGAGAAACACCCATTTTTTTTTTTGGAGCCAACTTTCTGGTGTCATTCTAAAAATGCACCTTGGAAGGTTCAAAATGAAGGTGGGGAGTTCAAGGTGGGGTGTTGACTAAGAGCAGGCTCAAATCAAAGTTTCATGGCTTATCAAAACAGGTGTCTGCAGAACTCAGAGTCTCCAAAAAATTGTTAAAAACCTGCATGTGAGGCAGCAAAAAGTAACTTTGTGTTCGCAGACACTTTCAGAGCAGTGAGAAACACCCATTCTTTTTTTTTTTTTTGGAGCCAACTTTCTGGTCTCATTCTAAAAATGCACCTTGAAAGGTTCAAAACAAAGGTGGGGTGTTGACTAAGAGCAGGCTCAAATCAAAGTTTCATGGCTTGTCTGCAGAGCTCCAAAAAATAGTCAGTCAACAATACAGACTATTCTTGAGATTTTTACAAAAGCTTTCACTCAAGCCAGAGCTTTTTCACTCAAGCCAGAGCTTCAGTGCTCTGTGTTAAAAACCTGCATGTGAGGCAGCAAAAAGTGACTTTGTGTTTGCAGACACTTTCAGAGCAGTCAGAACATCCATTCTTTTTTTTGGAGCCAACTTTCTGATCTCATTCTAAAAATGCACCTCAGAGGGTTCAGAATGAAGGTGGGTGTTGGCTGAGAGCAGGCTCAAATCAGAGTTTCATGGCTTGTCAAAACAGGTGTCTGCAGAGCTCAGAGTCTCCAAAAAATTGTTAAAAACCTGCAAGTAACTTTGTGTTTGCAGATAGTTTCAGAGTAGTGAGAAACACCCATTCTTTTTTTTTTTTTGGAGCCAACTTTCTGATCTCATTCTAAAAATGCACATCAGAGGGTTCAGAATGAAGGTGGGGTGTTTTCTAAGAGCAGGCTCAAATCAAAGTTTCATGGCTTGTCAAAACAGGTCCAATCTCCAAAAAATCATCAGTCAACAGTAGAGACAATTCTTCAGATTTTTACAAAAGCTTTCACTCAAGCCAGAGCTTCAGTGCTCTGTGTTAAAAACCTGCGTGTGAGGCAGCAAAAAGTGACTTTGTGTGTTTGCAGGTGGTGTCAGAGCAGTGAGAAACACCCATTTTTTTTTTTTTTATTTTGGAGCCAACTTTCTGATGTCACTGCAAGGCTCCTGTCATGTGGGCAGAACTTCTGCTCTGCTGATCTTTGGACCTGCTGTAAATATTGAGCGGCGTCAGGGGCAGCGCCATGTCGGGACCTTGTGGGAGGCTCAGCAGGGCCTGTTCACCTTCCTTGTGCTGGGGCTGGCCCTGAGAACATGGGCAGAGCCCCCAGGGAGCTGCTCAGCAGATGCAGTTCCTGTGCAGAGCTCCTGCTTGGCTGGTAGGAATGTTCTGGGGAGGCAAGAGAGGCCACGGGTGAGGCTGAGGGCACAGGGGTGGTGGCTGAAACCTTGAAAGGTCAGGGGAGAACTGCTCTGGGTTTGTCGTTCAGGGGGTTTGGTGCTTTAGGAAAAGAGCTGCTCTGGGTTTGTCGTTCAGGGGGTTTGATGCTTTAGGAAAAGAGCTGCTCTGGGTTTGTAGTTCAGGGGGTTTGATGCTTTAGGAAAAGAGCTGCTCTGGGTTTGTCATTCAGGGGGTTTGATGCTTTAGGAAAAGAGCTGCTCTGGGTTTGTCATTCAGGGGGTTTGATGCTTTAGGAAAGGAGCTGCTCTGGGTTTGTAGTTCAGGGGGTTTGATGCTTTAGGAAAAGAGCTGCTCTGGGTTTGTCGTTCAGGGGGTTTGATGCTTTAGGAAAAGAGCTGCTCTGGGTTTGTCATTCAGGGGGTTTGATGCTTTAGGAAAAGAGCTGCTCTGGGTTTGTCATTCAGGGGGTTTGATGCTTTAGGAAAAGAGCTGCTCTGGGTTTGTCATTCAGGGGGTTTGATGCTTTAGGAAAAGAGCTGCTCTGGGTTTGTCATTCAGGGGGTTTGATGCTTTAGGAAAAGAGCTGCTCTGGGTTTGTCATTCAGGGGGTTTGTTTGATGCTTTAGGAAAAGAGCTGCTCTGGGTTTGTCATTCAGGGGGTTTGATGCTTTAGGAAAAGAGCTGCTCTGGGTTTGTCATTCAGGGGGTTTGATGCTTTAGGAAAAGAGCTGCTCTGGGTTTGTAGTTCAGGGGGTTTGATGCTTTAGGAAAAGAGCTGCTCTGGGTTTGTGGTTCAGGGGGTTTGATGCTTTAGGAAAAGAGCTGCTCTGGGTTTGCAGTTCAGGGGGTTTGTTTGGTGCTTTAGGAAAAGAGCTGCTCTGGGTTTGTAGTTCAGGGGGTTTGATGCTTTAGGAAAAGAGCTGCTCTGGGTTTGCAGTTCAGGGGTTTGTGTTGATGCTTTAGGAATAGAGCTGCTCTGGGTTTGTATGTTCAGGGGTTTGATGCTTTAGGAAAAGAACTAGCTCTGGGTTTTGTGGTTCAGGGGTGTTGATACTTTAGGAAAAGAGCTGCTCTGGGTTTGTCATTCAGGGGTTTGTTTGATGCTTTAGGAAAAGAGCTGCTCTGGGTTTGTAGTTCAGGGGATTTGTTTGATGCTTTAGGAAAAGAGCTGCTCTGGGTTTGTCATTCAGGGGGTTTGTTTGATGCTTTAGGAAAAGAGCTGCTCTGGGTTTGTGGTTCAGGGGGTTTGATGCTTTAGGAAAAGAGCTGCTCTGGGTTTGTAGTTCAGGGGGTTTGATGCTTTAGGAAAAGAGCTGCTCTGGGTTTGTAGTTCAGGGGGTTTGATGCTTTAGGAAAAGAGCTGCTCTGGGTTTGTAGTTCAGGGGGTTTGATGCTTTAGGAAAGGAGCTGCTCTGGGTTTGTCGTTCAGGGGTTTGATGCTTTAGGAAAAGAGCTGCTCTGGTTTGTCGTTCAGGGGGTTTGGTGCTTTAGGAAAAGAGCTGCTCTGGGTTTGTAGTTCAGGGGGTTTGATGCTTTAGGAAAAGAGCTGCTCTGGGTTTGTCATTCAGGGGGTTTGATGCTTTAGGAAAAGAGCTGCTCTGGGTTTGTAGTTCAGGGGGTTTGATGCTTTAGGAAAAGAGCTGCTCTGGGTTTGTAGTTCAGGGGGTTTGATGCCTCTGGGAAGTGTCTTCTGAGGGCTGTGCTCTGTTGGAGCTCTGGTTATTCTGTAAGATTTGATATTCCTGGTGGTTTGCCCTTCTCTACTCAAACCTTTCACTCAGTCTGCATAAAAACCTCTAAATTTTTGTGTATTTTCTGGCTAAACAGCTCCTTTTTGAACCAGCAGTGCTCTGTCTTCTGAGGGCTGTGCTCTGTTAGAGCTCTGGTCATTGTATAAGATTTAATATTTAAATTGTGCTGTAAAACCTGATGGTTTTCCCTTCTCTACTCAAACCTTTCAGTCAGTCTGCATAGAATGTCTAAATTTTTGTGTATTTTCTGGCTAAACAGCTCCTTTTTCAACCAGCAGTGCTCTGTCTTCTGAGGGCTGTGCTCTGTTAGAGCTCTGGTCATTGTGTAAGATTTGATATTCCTGGTGGTTTGCCCTTCTCTACTCAAACCTTTCACTCAGTCTGC
Organism: Zonotrichia leucophrys gambelii; assembly: GCF_028769735.1. Classification (NCBI taxonomy): domain Eukaryota; kingdom Metazoa; phylum Chordata; class Aves; order Passeriformes; family Passerellidae; genus Zonotrichia; species Zonotrichia leucophrys. Next base: position 2,011,908 of record NC_088190.1, on the reverse strand, counting down.
ATAGAAACTCTAAATTTTTGTGTATTTTCTGGCTAAACAGCTCCTTTTTGAACCAGAAGTGCTCTGTCCTCTGAGGGCTGTGCTCTGTTGGAGCTCTGGTCATTCTGTAAGATTTGATATTCCTGGTGGTTTGCCCTTCTCTACTCAAACATTTCACTCAGTCTGCATAAAAACTCTAAATTTTTGTGTATTATTTTCCAGCTAAACAGCTCCTTTTTGAACCAGAAGTGCTCTGTCCTCTGAGGGCTGTGCTCTGTTGGAGCTCTGGTCATTGTGCAAGATTTGATATTCCTGAGGGTTTGCCCTTCTCTACTCAAACATTTCACTCAGTCTCCATAAAAACTCTAAATTTTTGTGTATTTTCTGGCTAAACAGCTCCTTTTTCAGCCAGCAGTGCTCTGTCTGTTGTGGGTTTCAATCAGGGTAATTGCTTCTGAGATTTTCCTTCATTAGGATGCTCTGCAGTCGTTGTGTGGTGTCTTCAGTGCAGAGCTGAATTGTCTCAAGGCATTTTGCTGCTCAAGGCAGGCAGGAAATGCTGGGCAGCTCCAGGTAGCTGCCCAGCTGCTGGGAACTGATAAATAGATTTCCTCAAAGATGTGTAATTCCCAGGGCATTGCTGCTCATTCTTAGCAGAGGCAGCCTGGCTGGCAATAACTTGAGTTTCTGTTCACTCTTTATTGTGGAATCTCAGGGAGAATTTACACCCCTTATTAATTAGGGCTTGCACAGGAATGTTATGAAGGTCAGACCAGATATTTAAAGCCTCAAATGGGAACAGAATTTGGCCAATTACTGGGAGTGGCATCAAATAATGACCTGTGTTGGGAGAGGGCAAAAATTGCAGTTATCTGGGAGCAGCTGGAGTGGGGCAAGAGGTGGGAGGTGATGCTGCCAGGGTGTTATTGAACCATGCTAATGCCAAGGGTAATTGTTCACAAGCAGATAAAGACTTATCTTCCCTTTGCCCACATTGATAGGCACGTTAATCTCTTGTTATGTCAGTCCTTGCTCATTTTTCTCTTTTAGTATCAGTGAGGTAAAGTTTATCAAACACTTAGTAATGCTCTTATCTGACTGGGTCAGTCATGCCTGGATTACAAATGCAAAAGAAATTATTTTGGTTTTGTTATTGGAATTCAGATCTTAGACTGGCATATTTTATTGGGCAAGGAACAAATAAGATGTTGCTGTTGTTCCTTAATGATATGTTTAACCTGTGATCTGGTTTTGATTTTTATTAAATTTCTGAGGGTTTTTTTAGCTCTAGGACTGAGTCATCAGGCTGGCCTGGGCTGCTGTGTAACACACAATGGAAGGCACTGCCGTGATGATTGGTGCAAGCAAGATGTGATTGAATTAAGCCCAGGAAATAAATGTTTCCCCTTTTTTATAATGGAATCATTCTAATAGCAGTCACATCATGCTTCAGCAGTTCCATGGCCTGAGCGAGTTTTGCTGCCAGTTCCAGGAGTTGGGGAGGAAGGTGAGGCAGAAGAGTTGTGGCTTTCTGCAGCTGAGCTGATCCTGGAGCCAGGAATGACCCTGGCTCCTGGTGGATTCAGTTCTGAGGATGAATGGCACCTCAGAGCCCCTGCTTCTTTGAGACAAATATTTTATTAGAGAAATAAATGGGGGAAACAGCAATTCTTCTTCAGCCTGTTCAAAATTGCAGCCTGATACTGCAAACACAAATCTCCATGTGCTTAGAGTTGAATTTATTTGATTAATTTATTAATTTAAATGATCAAGACACTGTGATTAAAAACATCTGGAGGTGTTTGTGGTTGTGTTCACAGGGGCCTCAGGATGAGATGAGAATCTTGACTCCATGTTTCAGAAGGCTGATTTATTATTTTATGATATATATTATATTAAAAGAAAATGATCTATTAAAACTATACTAAAAGGATAGAAAAAAGGATTTTATCAAAGTTTGAAAAGAATAAAAAAGAATTATAAAAATGATATATTAAAACTATGATAAAATTTTTTTTCTATTTTACTAAAGTTTGAAAAGAATAAAAAAGAATTATAAAAAATGATATATTAAAACTATGATAAAATTTTTTTTTCTATTTTACTAAAGTTTGAAAAGAATAAAAAAGAATTATAAAAAATGATATATTAAAACTATGATAAAATTTTTTTTCTATTATTTTACTAAAGTTTGAAAAGAATAAAAAAGAATTATAAAAAATGATCTATTAAAACTATAGTAAAATGATAGAAAAAATATTTTATCAAAGTTTGAAAAGAATAAAAAATAATTATAAAAAATGATATATTAAAACTATAGTGAAATAATAGAAAAAATATTTTATCAGAAAGTTTGAAAAGAATAAAAAAGAATTATAAAAAATGATCTATTAAAACTATAGTAAAATGATAGAAAAAATATTTTATCAGAAAGTTTGAAAAGAATAAAAAAGAATTATAAAAAATGATCTATTAAAACTATAGTAAAATAATAGAAAAAATATTTTATCAGAAAGTTTGAAAAGAATAAAAAAGAATTATAAAAAATGATATATTAAAACTATAGTAAAATAATAGAAAAAATATTTTATCAGAAAGTTTGAAAAGAATAAAAAAGAATTATAAAAAATGATATATTAAAACTATACTAAAAGGATAGAAAAAAAAATTTATCAAAGTTTGAAAAGAATAAAAAAGAATTATAAAAAATGATCTATTAAAACTATAGTAAAATAATAGAAAAAAAATTTTATCAAAGTTTGAAAAGAATAAAAAAGAATTATAAAAAATGATCTATTAAAACTATAGTAAAATAATAGAAAAAAGGATTTTATCAGAAAGTTTGAAAAGAATAAAAAAGAATTATAAAAAATGATATATTAAAACTATAGTAAAATAATAGAAAAAATATTTTATCAGAAAGTTTGAAAAGAATAAAAAAGAATTATAAAAAATGATCTATTAAAACTATAGTAAAAGAATAGAAAAAATATTTTATCAAAGTTTGAAAAGAATAAAAAAGAATGGTAATAAAATCTTGTGACTGCTCACAGTTCTGACACAAGTACTTGTCATTAGTTATCAAGTAAAAGCAATTTTCTAAATCACATTCTAAAGCAGCAAAACTTGGAAAAGCTGAAGCTTCTCAAGAGAAAAAAATCTTAATAAAAAGGTTTTTCATAGAATATGTCCATGACTGGTGTTGGAGAGCTCCTTGTCAAGCAACACATGGGAAACCCAAAGCCCTCAGAGGGGAGAGCACTCCCTGAGCTGTTTTAGCTGTGTTTATACCAGATTCAGCCATTCTAAAAAATGTGCTTTTAGGTGAGATGTGGTGCCATGAGAACCACAGAATAAAAGCAAAATGTGCTTTTGGGTAAGGTGTAGTGCTTTGAGAACCACAGAATAAAAATGTTGTATGCAAAATGTGCTTTTGGGTAAGGTGTAGTGCTTTGAGAACCACAGAATAAAAATGTTGTATGCAAAATGTGCTTTTAGGTGAGATGTGGTGCCATGAGAACCACAGAATAAAAATGTTCCATGCAAAATGTGCTTTTAGGTAAGGTGTAGTGCTGTGAGAAGCACAGAATAAAACTGTTCTATGCAAAATGTGCTTTTGGGTAAGGTGTAGTGCTTTGAGAAGCACAGAATACAAATGTTCCATGCAAAATGTGCTTTTAGGTAAGGTGTAGTGCTGTGAGAACCACAGAATAAAACTGTTCCATGCAAAATGTGCTTTTAGGTGAGATGTGGTGCTTTGAGAAGCACAGAATAAAACTGTTGTATGCAAAATGTGCTTTTAGGTGAGATGTGGTGCTTTGAGAAGCACAGAATAAAAATGTTCTATGCAAAATGTGCTTTTAGGTAAGGTGTAGTGCTTTGAGGACCACAGAATAAAACTGTTGTATGCAAAATGTGCTTTTAGGTAAGGTGTAGTGCTGTGAGAAGCACAGAATAAAAATGTTCCATGCAAAATGTGCTTTTGGGTAAGGTGTAGTGCTTTGAGAAGCACAGAATAAAAATGTTCCATGCAAAATGTGCTTTTGGGTAAGGTGTAGTGCTGTGAGAAGCACAGAATAAAACTGTTGTATGCAAAATGTGCTTTTAGGTGAGATGTGGTGCTTTGAGAAGCACAGAATAAAACTGTTCCATGCAAAATGTGCTTTTGGGTAAGGTGTAGTGCTGTGAGAAGCACAGAATAAAAATGTTCCATGCAAAATGTGCTTTTAGGTAAGGTGTAGTGCTTTGAGAACCACAGAATAAAAGCAAAATGTGCTTTTAGGTAAGGTGTAGTGCTGTGAGAAGCACAGAATAAAAATGTTCTATGCAAAATGTGCTTTTAGGTGAGATGTGGTGCTTTGAGAACCACAGAATAAAAGCAAAATGTGCTTTAGGTAAGGTGTAGTGCTTTGAGGACCACAGAATAAAAATGTTCTATGCAAAATGTGCTTTTAGGTGAGATGTAGTGCTGTGAGAAGCACAGAATAAAACTGTTGTATGCAAAATGTGCTTTTGGGTAAGGTGTAGTGCTTTGAGAAGCACAGAATAAAAATGTTCCATGCAAAATGTGCTTTTAGGTGAGGTGTAGTGCTTTGAGAAGCACAGAATAAAACTGTTGTATGCAAAATGTGCTTTTAGGTGAGATGTGGTGCTTTGAGAACCACAGAATAAAAGCAAAATGTGCTTTTAGGTAAGGTGTAGTGCTGTGAGAAGCACAGAATAAAACTGTTCCATGCAGGCACTGGGAAGCACTCTGGGTTCAGGGAATGCTCTTTGCCCCCAGCTCTTGGTGCAGAGCAGGGTTGGGGCTGGAGCAGGCAGGGGCAGTTTGTCTGCACATCTCACTGTCTGTCCTTCTGCCCTCAGGAGAACACGTTCCCTGCATGGACCATGCCCAGTGACCACGTTTGGACCAAAGGCCTGCATGCTGCAGAATCCCAAAACCATTATGTGAGTACTGCTCCAGAGTGGCACTCTGCTCTGCTGGGGCACAGAAAATCACTTGGCTGTTTTGCTGCTTCCACTTTGGTCACCCCACAATCAGAATTCTCAGAATCAGAGACCTTTTAAAGATCCCAACCCCTCAACTCAGCCCTGGCACCCAGTGCCACACCCAGGGGTGGTGACTCCAGCACCTCCCTGATTCCTGGGAATTCACAGATTTCCCCCAAATTCTCAGAATCCCCAGGTTGGAAGAGACCTTAAAGACCATTGAGTCCAACCCAGCCCCAACCCCTCAACTCAGCCCTGGCACCCAGTGCCACATCCAGGGATGGTGACTCTACCACTTCCCCAGTTTCTGGGAATTCCCAAAATTCTCCCAAATTCACAGAATTCCCCCAAATTCTCAGAATCCCCAGGTTGGAAGAGACCTTAAAGACCATTGAGTCCAACCCAGCCCCAGCACCTCAACTCAGCCCTGGCACCCAGTGCCACATCCAGGCTTTGTCACACACACCCAGGGATGGGGACTGCAGCACCTCCACAGTTCCTGGAATTCCCAAAATTCCCACAAATTCACAGAATTCCCCCAAAATCACCAGGTTGAAAGAGACGTTAAAGATCATTGACCCAACCCCTCAGCTCAGCCCTGGCCCCCAGTGCCACATCCAGGCTTTGTCACACACACCCAGGGATGGGGACTGCAGCACCTCCCTGGGCAGCCATCCCTGAACTTTATCACCTTTCTCTAGAAAACTTTATTACATTTCTGTGAAAAACTCCTTCCCAATATCCAACCTGCATTTCCCTTGGTGCAGCTCAAGGCTGTGCCCTTTGGTTCTGTCATTTCCTGCAGACAGAGCCCAACCCCAGCTGAGCACAGGCACCTTTCAGGAGCTGTGCAGAGTGACAAGGTCACCCCTGAGTCTCCTTTTCTCCAGGCTGAGCACCCCCAGCTCCCTCAGCACTGTGTTTGTATTTTATGTTTGTATTTTACCTGTTTTTAGAGGTTTTCATGTTGCTTGGTTGCCATCCTGGGGTCAGTTTTGCCAAGTTGGCATGACCTGCAAATCCATAGTTTAGTGTTTAAAAGGGCAACTCCCATATTTCCAGCTCAATAAAAATTCTTTATTGCACCACCAGGGGAGGGAGAGGAGCTGTTCTGTGTGCTGTGAAATCTGAGGGCAGCCTTCTCCCTCCCTTGGTGATCATGTTTAAATTTGTGCTTTCAATTTTTCTGTTTGGTCTTTGGTACTTTCAGTTCAAGCAAGTTTGCTTTTAGACTGTTGATAAATGTGGGAATAAGGGCTGGTTTCTGCCTGGTGGGGCAAATAACCATTTTCATTTTGTAGATTGACAAAGTTCAAGTGTTGCTTTCTATACTTAATAAATGGGGTCCTGCCTTGGCCAGGTGAGGAATTTCAGGTGGTGCTCCCTGGTTTTGGGTGGCCCTGGCACAGAGGTGTCCAAAACCAGGTTGGACATGGCTTGGAGCCACCTGAGATGGTGAAGCTGGGACTGGATGGGCTTTAAGCCCCTTCCAACCCAAACCATTCTATTTTTTACCCCTTAAAAAAAAAAAAAAGTTTTCTTTAATTGCTCTTCCAGTTAACAGTAAGTCATTGCTGTCAATATTTATTTGCCCAAATCTCTGCCTCACTAGACTGTGACCTTCCTGGTGATATCCAAGCCTTTCCTGGGAAATCCAGCCCGGCTCCCTCCCTTTGGCAGCTCAGAGCTTCCTGGTTCTCCCTGTGCTGAGGAGCCCTGGGCCTGCAGGCCAGCCCAGCTCGTGTTCCCCCCCTGAGTGGGAATTTGTGGTAGTGTGTTGTTAAGTTTCTTGTGTTATTCCCCCAATTTATGTATTGTTCTCCCCTATTATGTGTAAAATGGTTTCGTTCCCCCAGTTTTTCCCGCCACAGCCCTGATGGCCGTTAGGTTACCATGGTTACCCCTGTGTCTGTCACCCAAGTTATATAATTTCTCCTGCCCCTTTTTCCCTTTTTAGTAAAACTTTTCTCCTCCCTGGGCTCAGTCAATCACCCCCCCACTCCTCCTGGTTTTCCAGAACTTTCGTTCCCCTGGAGGTGTTGGTTGGCTGGGGTCCTGGGGCCCCTCCCGTACCTTTTGATTATTGGTCTCCATGGAGTGTCAGTTCTGTGAAGTTCATCCCCTCACCTTTCCCGATTGGCTCTGCCTGTACCCACCCCGCTCCTTTATAATCCTGTTTTCACCCCTATGAAAAAACTTTTTCCCGGTTGGTTTCCCCGCATTTGGATCCCGCAACACCTTCCATAAACCGATGTTTAACCCCCGGGAAATGGTCAGCTCCGTTCCTCCCCAATACCAGCGGTGTGAGGCACAGCCCGAGGCCCTCAGACGCCGAAGGGCGCTGGCCAGGAATTGCAGAGGGGCGTCGGCCTTTCGCCCTCAGCGAGCCGGACTCTAAACTTCGAGCCACATATGCCCCCCTCTGCACCCCTCCTTTATAATCCTGTTTCACCCCCTATTGGAAAAACTTTTTCCCGGTTGGTTTCCCCGCGTTTGGATCCCGCAACACCTTCAATAAACCGATGTTTAACCCCCGGGAAATGGTCAGCTCCGTTCCTCCCCTATACCAGCGGTGTGAGCCAGGTGCAGCCAGCACAGCCCGAGGCCCTCAGACGCTGAGGGGCGCTGGCCGGGAATTGCAGAGGGGCGCCGGCCTCTCGCCCTCAGCAGCCGGACTCTAAACTTCGAGCCACATATGCCCCCCTCTGAAGGAATTTGCTCCTCCCAGGGGCTGGCCCAGCCCTGGGACATAAAACCAGCCCAGGATCCTGCCAGGGAAACCTTGGGCTGGGAGCAGAGCTGCCCCAGTCAAGGATTTGTTTGAAAAAGCAAATTGGAAATTTGCTGCACACGAGGTTTTGTGGGTTTTAAAAACAAGCAAAACCTTGTTGGTGTTTTTTTCCCTCTGCTGTGGGTGATTTTGTTAAACTCTCCTCACTGGAGAGATTCTTTTTAACAGAAATCATAGTTTTTATGTGCAGGTTGAAATTAAGAAAGGTTTGGTGTCTCTTTCAATACAACCAGCAGCTCTAGAACTTGCAAATCTGCTTTTTGATGAGCTGATGAATGGAATGAATGCTCAGTGAAGAAAAGGATCAGGGGCTTGTGCTCTTGAGAGAAAGGGAAATCAAATCCCTGTTGATTTTTCTTCAAATGGGATTTTCTTTATGAAACCTTGCCTCGAGGATCTGGAGTAAAACTTTTCCACAGGATTTTTTGTAAAGCCTCCCAACTTTTTATTGGAACTGATTGAAATCTTCAGTAGAAGAAAAAAACATTTTTTAAGGGAAAAATGAATTCCTCTGAGGTTGCAGTTATTAATAAGTGATAAAAGCCTCAGCCTTTTATTTTATTTGGAGCTGTTGCATTTGCCTGAGCCCTGGAAAGAAAACATGAAGATCTTAAAGCAAGTTATGAATAACTTTTCATTCAGTAGAAGTGCATGGAATTGGTGAGTACAGCTGAACCAGGCAGGCTGGCTGTTGGAATGAAATTGGTGCTAATTCTGGGTTATTCAGCGCTGCAATCCCTGTTTCTTGTCAGCTTTATTGATATTAGAGCCCTGCATTAACCTTTAGTTTCTGCTGGGTTTGTATCTCAAACGTGAGCACTGAAATAAAATGGATTTTAAATTTACATTTAGAGTATTGGATGGGGAAAAAAAATGAAGCTGTGACTTTTTCAGATCCTGTAATTGAATATTTCTCCTTTGAGTCAGCACTGAGCCAGGAGGAAGCTGTGGGGTCAGTTCAGGAACTTTTTCTGGTGCTTATGATGGCAAAGTTCATTCACAGGACAGCAGGGACCAGAGTTATTAATTCTGTGTTAGCACCTGTGTGTAGTAAAGCACAGAAACATCCCTGAAATGGGAATTACTGCTTTTCATTCAGAAACATCCCTGCAATGGGAATTATTGTATTTCATTCAGAAATATCACTGCAATGGGAATTATTGCATTTCCCTCAGGAACATCCCTGCAATGGGAATTATTGCATTTCCCTCAGAAACATGAGTGCAGTGTGAATTGTTGTCTTTCCCTCAGGAACATCCCTGAAATGTGAATTATTACATTTCATTCAGAGATATCCCTGCAATGGGAATTATTACTTTTCCCTCAGGAAGATCACTGCAATGGGAATTATTGCCTTTCCCTCAGAGCCATCACTGCAATTGGAATTATTGCATTTCATTCAGAACCATCACTGCAATTGGAATTTTATTGCTTTTCCCTCAAAACCATCGCTGCAATGGGAATTTATTGCTTTTCCCTGAGGAACATCCCTGCAATGGGAATTATTGTATTTCCCTGCCTGGTTCACAGGGCTGTGGTTCCCCATACATTAATAAATAAATTCAGATCCCTGCAATGGGAATTATTGCCTTTCCCTCAGGAACATCCCTGCAATGGGAATTATTGCATTTCATTCAGAAATATCACTGCAGTGGGAATTAATGCCTTTCCCTCAGAACCATCACTGCAATGAGAATTAATGTCTTTCCCTGCCTGGTTCACAGGCTGTGGTTCTCCATACATGAATAAATAAATTCAGATCCTGCATGGGAATTATTGTATTTCCCTCAAACATCACTGCAATGGGAATTATTACATTTCCTTCAGGAACATCCCTGCAATGGGAATTATTGCATTTCCCTCAGGAACATCCCTGCAATGGGAATTATTGCATTTCATTCAGAAATATCCCTGCAATGGGAATTATTGCCTTTCCCTGCCTGGTTCACAGGGCTGTGGTTCCCCATACATAAATAAATAAATTCAGATCCCTGCAATGGGAATTGCTGCCTTTCCCTGCCTGCTGTGTGTTCCCCACCCTGCAGAGTGGATTCTGTGCTGACGTTGGGCTGTTTTGTCCCCCAGGCACATCCAGGACCCAGCCAGCCAGCGGTTGACATGGAACAAACCTCCCAAGAGTGTCCTTGTGATCAAGAAGATCCGTGATGCCAGTCTGCTGCAGCCCTTCAAAGAGCTCTGTGTGTACCTCACCGAGGTGAGAAAATTCAGATTACACCTCAGGTCTCTCCTGCTGCTGATCCTGTGCAGAGTTTGTGCAGTCACATCTTCATCCCCGCTGCCACTGGCTGCACTGAAAAATTTGTTGTGCAGAATTTAAGATCAGTATGAGGCTTAAATTTATTAAATTATTTAAAATTATTCATTATAAAATTAAATTAATTAAAATCAAGAAGATCCGTGATGCCAGTCTGCTGCAGCCCTTCAAAGAGCTCTGCGTGTACCTCACCGAGGTGAGGAAATTCAGATTACACCTCAGGTCTCTCCTGCTGCTGATCCTGTGCAGAGTTTGTGCAGTCACATCTTCATCCCCGCTGCCACTGGGGCTACTGAAATTTGTTGTGCAGAATTTAAGATCAGTATGAGGCTTAAAACTAAATTTATTAAATTATTTAAAATTATTCATTATAAAATTAAATTAATTAAAATCAAGAAGATCTGTGATGCCAGTCTGCTGCAGCCCTTCAAAGAGCTCTGTGTGTACCTCACTGAGGTGAGAAAATTGAAATTTCTGCTGATTCTGTGCAGAGTTTGTGCAGTCAAATCTTCATCCCCACTGCCATTGATTGTACTAAAATTTGCAGAATTTTAAGAATTTTAATTTGATCTTAAGATCAATATGAGACTAAATTTATTAAATTAATTAAAATTATTAAAGTAAAAATTTCCATTCTGTTTGCCATTCTGAATTACAGGAATATAACTTTAAAAACCTTTAATCCTTGACCAAACACAGCATTATTGCTGTATCTGTAATCTATATTCCAAATCCCAAGCTTTAATTTATTACATTTAAATATTTATTTAAATTTTTATTTAAATTTAAACATTGATATATTTAAGCATTTATTAAATGTTCTGTGCATGCTGCAGAATTCTCATCAGGATCAAATCACACATTAAAAACAGCCAGCAGATTAAATAAATATTTAATTGTAATATTATTATTACAATTAAATATTGTAATATTAAATACAATTAAATATGTAATATTATTAACTGTAAATATTATTTATAGAATTCAATTAATGGAAATTATGGAGAGAGTAAAGGGTGTTTTTAGGAGATCCCTCACAAGTTTATTTTCTTTCTCTTCAGGAGAACAACATGATAGTGTATGTAGAAAAAAAAGTATTGGAAGACCCTGCTATAGCTAATGATGAGAATTTTGGACCAGTGAAGAAGAAATTTTGCACCTTTAGGGAAGGTATGGAAATGATTTCTTATGGAAATGATTTCTTAACAGGACAGTTGGTGTGTAATTTTTTTTTCTTGTCTTGGTATTTTCTTTCTTATTGGGTCAAATTTGTAAAACTTAAATCTTTTGCAGGCAGTTGTTACACCTTAATTGTGCTTTTTTATATATTTGTGAGGGAATGTTTCTATGCTGCAAATTGTAACTTTTCTTCCTAATTTTTGTGAGGAAATTAAGATTGTGGATATAATTTAATTGAAAACTTTTTCTTTTGATGTTTCTCCCAGACTATGATGATATCTCCAATCAGATAGACTTTATCATTTGCCTGGGAGGAGATGGGACCTTGCTTTATGCTTCTTCACTTTTCCAGGTTGGTTCTTATGGGAAATAAACCCATAAACCTTTTCTTTTGGAAGTATTTAAAAGTGTTTTTTCCTCCTCTCTTTTTTCCTGAGTTCAGCATTTGTCTTTTGTTCCTCATTCCCAATTTTTTACCTTGTGAAAATCATTTAAATGTGTTGTTTTTTATGAAGCACAGTTGAAGTTTCATCAATAGTCACAACATTTACAGGCAAATAGTTGAAGTATGGATTGCTTTGACTGAGTAGCTTTAAAACTCTTTTCTTTATTGATAGGGTAGTGTACCTCCAGTTATGGCTTTTCATCTGGGATCCCTTGGATTTCTTACTCCATTTAATTTTGAGAATTTTCAGTCCCAAGTCACTCAGGTTATAGAAGGTAAATTTAAGGGGACGAGGTGTGGTGTTTGTTTGTTACTTTTTCTTAATAAATTCTTTTAGATCAGCTCTTGAGATTTGAAACTTGAGAAATGCACCTTAAATTACCAAAAATATATCTTAAATTACCAAAAATGTACCTTAGATTGCCAGAAATGTATTTTAAATTAACAGGAGTTTTACATTGCATTGACCCATCCAGTGCTGCTCTGTACTGCTCTGAAAAGAAATAACTTTATTTAGTAAATAAGTGTAAGATAATGTAGAATTTCTGTTAAATTGCAACTAAATATAGAAATAAAATGCAGTGTTTAAATACTGAGAAGTCAGGCAAATAAAATATTTGAGGAAATAAATTCTTTTGAGTTGCATCCAAAGTAGATCCTGCAAAGATGTCCAAAACTCTCACTAGAATGTTCTCTTTTAACACATGTTCCTAATGCTTTAATTTTCTTTAAGCTTAGCTTTTGTCTTACTGGAGATCACATGAGCCCAGCAGTGTTTTCCCATTTTAATCATGTCTATATAAAACTGACATTTTCTTTTAACACAGTAAGAAAAGTGGGAAGGGACAGGCTTAAAATTCGGCTTTGATTTTTGCTCGTTGCTACTAAAAATCAATTTTGAGCTTCAGCCAAGCGCAGCCAGTTGTGTTGTGGATGAAAGTGGGAGTGTTGAGTAGCTGGGTGGGGTTTGCTGGAGTGGGTGAGTCACTGCTGGGGTGATTTCCTGGGCCTCAATCTCCTTTTTTTGAGCGTTTTCCCTGTTTTTCCCTGCAGGCAACGCCGCTCTGGTGCTGCGGAGCAGGCTCAAGGTGAGGGTGGTGAAGGAGCACAGGGACAAAGGCTCGGTGCAGAACGGGATCGAGGAGAATGGAGTCGTGTCTGCAACCCTGGAGAAAGAAGTGGGCAAACAAATTATGCAATATCAGGTCAGAGGAAAAAACAAACAAAAAAAAAAAAAACACAAGATATTGTTTGGAGTTTGTATTTGTTTCATTAAAGCTCTCCCCAGCAGTGTGGGGCTGGGCTTTGCTCAATTTCCTTTGTGCAATCACAAGTGCTCATCTCACACTTTGTCTAGAAATAATTTCACACAATTGTCTAGGCTGGGAAATATCTCCAAGCTTGAGTCCAACCTTCCTTCTATTTTGAAAACAAAGTTTTCAAATCAGACACTTTTAATAAATTGATGAAAAATAAAATACACATGTCACGTTGTTACTTTGTGACTCACAGCGACATGGGGAAAATATATAACCCCTTAAAAATAATAAATTTTTTATAAATAATTTATTTATAAATAATCCTTAAAATAGAGATCATTTCACAGAATTGTCTAGGCTGGGAAATATCTCCAAGCTTGAGTCCAACCTTCCTTCTATTTTGAAAACAAAGTTTTCAAATCAGACACATCAGACACTTTTATAAATGAGAAGAAAAACCCTGCATGTTTTTAGTGACCAGCTCCTGGGGAATAATCCTTAAAATAGAAATAATTTCACACAATTGTCTAGGCTGGGAAATATCTCCAAGCTTGAGTCCAACCTTCCTTCTATTTGAGAACAAAGCAGTAGATCTAAATCAGACACAGCAGACATAAATGAAAAGAAAAACCCTGCATGTTTTTAGTGACCAGCTCCTGGGGAATAATCCTTAAAATAATAAATTTTTTATAAATAAATTTTAATTTATAAATAATCCTTAAAATAGAGATCATTTCACAGAGTTGTTTAGGCTGGAAATATCTCCAAGCTTGAGTCCAACCTTCCTTCTATTTTGAAACAAAGTTTCTAAATCAGAACAAATTTTAAAAATAGATAAAGAAAAACCCTGCACGTTGTTAGTGACCAGCTCCTGGGGAGTAATCCTTAAAATAGAAATAATTTCACACAATTGTCTAGGCTGGGAAATATCTCCAAGCTTGAGATCTTCCTTCTGTTTGAGAACAAAGCAGTAGTTCTAAATCAGACACAGCAGACATAAATGAGAAGAAAAACCCTGCATGTTTTTAGTGACCAGCTCCTGGGGAATAATCCTTAAAATAATAAATTTTTTATAAATAATTTATTTATAAATAATCCTTAAAATAGAGATCATTTCACAGAATTGTCTAGGCTGGGAAATATCTCCAAGCTTGAGTCCAACCTTCCTTCTATTTCAGAACAAAGTAGTAGATCTAAATCAGACACACCAGACATTTTTATATTCTCACAGTTCCTCTCATTTTTTTAAATGAGAAAAAAAACCCTGCACGTTGTTAGTGACCAGCTCTTGGGGAGTAATCCTTAAAATAGAAATAATTTTACAGAATTGTTTAGCCTGGGAAATATCTCCAAGCTTGAGTCCAACCTTCCTTTTATTTTGAAAACAAAGTAGTTCTGAAGTCAGACACATCAGACACTTTTATAAATGAGAAGAAAAACCCTGCATGTTGTTAGTGACCAACTCCTAGGGACTAATTCTTAAACTTCAAAACTTAATTCTTAAAATTAAGAATTAAATCTAACTAAATATTCAAAACTAAATTCTTAAACTTCAGCTGGCACTTGACAGCACAGAAATGTAAAGAGACTTTATGTGCAGGTACTAAATAAGTGAATTTTTAGGAGATGTGGAGAGCACGTTCAGTTTTTGGCGTTTATTTCCCTGCCAAGGCAGCAGCAGCAGGCTGGAGCAGTGTTTGTGTCGTGCAGGTCTGTTGGAGATTTTTCAGGGATGGCCTAGAAGGCAGCTGTGAGGAGCAGGTTCTCACAGCCTGGTTCTGTGAACAGCAGAGGTTCTCAGGTTGTTTTTAATTACAGGTAAAAGTGACAAACATGAAGGCCTTGAGAGCCTTGCACATCAGAGTTCTCGGGCAGCTTTCTCATAACAAGTGGATGTTCTATCTTTGGCTGTTTTGGGAAAGCAAGAATAATTTTGAGAACCCAAATCTTGGTATTGGAAACATAAGGTGGAGTTGGTGTGTAATCTCTGACCTATTGTGAGCTCAGATTTTGCAATATGCATGAACTTGATTAACACTGTTATAAAAGGTGATTGATTGATGAATAAATGGGAGTCGATGCTGACCAACACAAGGTGGGTCATCTCTCCTCCAACTCCAATGCAGGTCCTCAATGAGGTTGTGGTGGATCGTGGCCCTTCCTCCTACCTGTCCAACGTGGATGTGTTCCTGGATGGGCACCTGATCACCACGGTGCAGGGGGACGGTGAGTGCAGAAACAGCCCCAGGAAAAAACCCACAGATGGTGAAACCAAACCCATCAAGCCAATCCTAACATGAAGGAAGATCAAGAGGTCCCTCACCATTCTGAGGAGCAACATTCTTCACCTTCATGTATTCTGCTGTCCTGGCAGGAGGAGGACCAGCCAACTCATGCAGCTCAAAGTCTCAGTCCCCATTCCTGGGGCAGCAAAAGCCAGTTTGGCTTTTGTGCTGAGACAGGTGTCCCATGGCCGCCTTACTCTCTCCTAACAAGATGCCTCTTGGGCCTCTTCCTGTGTCTGAAGGCTGACCCCTTACTATGCCACCAGGCTTTGAAGAAAATAATTTAAAAGATCCTTTTCTGGGCTGTGCTTTATTCACTGAATTTACTTGACTTTCATTCTAGTAACAGCCCCAGGTCACTGCTGACAGCACACAGTGTGCAAAGAATGGCTGTGTTCCTGCAGTGAGGCCTCAGGTGCTGAAAGGTTTTGTTGCTGGGCATGTGAGGGCAGGGAGCTCTGTTTTGGGGTGTTGTATTTCAGGCTAAGGGTAAGAAATAGCTCAGAAAGATTGGCCTGGAGACCTGGGAGTGCTGAAGGCAAGCAAACAATCTCAGCTCATGAACAGCAGGAGTTGTCTTTAAAGCTCTTAAAGAAAAAAATGAAAGTCACTGTTAGACAATTGTGCAACCTGAGTTTGTGCAACTCCTGAAAGCACGCGGCAGGGCCAGGGGGGAACTTCTCACTGTGTGTGTGCTGGGCTGGGAAATGCAGGGGGAGAGCTTCACTTTGGCTCAGTGCTGCTGGCCTGGCCTCTTGCTGTCCCCAGGGGTGGCAGTGGGGTTTGGTGTCCCCCAGAGCAATCCCTGTTCAATACTGATGTCCCTGTCCTGTTGCTGTCCCCAGGGGTGAGGGTGGGATTTCCTGGTGTGTCCCAGAGTAATCCATGGTTTTTAGAGCTGATGTCCCTGTCCTGTTTGCTGTCCCCAGGGGTGAAGGGCATGTGTTGGTGTCCCCCAGAGCAATCCATGGTTCAATGCTGATGTCCCTGCCCTGTTATTGTCCCCAGGGGTGACAGTGGGATATGTTGGTGTCCCCCAGAGCAGTCCCTGGTTGTTAATGCTGCTGTCCCTGCCCTGTTATTGTCCCCAGGGGTGAAGGGGATGTGTTGGTGTCCCCCAGAGCAATCCCTGTTCAATACTGATGTCCCTGTCCTGTTGCTGTCCCCAGGGGTGACAGTGGGATGTGTTGGTGTCCCCCAGAGCAATCCCTGTTCAATACTGATGTCCCTGTTGCTGTCCCCAGGGGTGAGGGTGGTTTGTGTGTCCCAGAGAATCCTGGTTTTAGAGCTGATGTCCTGTCCTGTTTGCTGTCCCCAGGGTGGAGTGGGATGTGTTGGTGTCCCCCAGAGCAATCCCTGTTCAATGCTGATGTCCCTGTCCTGTTTGCTGTCCCCAGGGGTGACAGTGGGATTCATTGGTGTCCCCCAGAGCAATCCATGGTTTTTAGAGCTGATGTCCCTGTTGCTGTCCCCAGGGGTGACAATGGGATGTGCTGGTGTCCCCCAGAGCAATCCCTGTTCAATACTGATGTCCCTGTTTGCTGTCCCCAGGGGTGACAATGGGATGTGTTGGTGTCCCCCAGAGCAATCCCTGTTGATGTCCCTGTTTGCTGTCCCCAGGGGTGGCAGTGGGATTCATTGGTGTCCCCCAGAGCAATCCCTGGTTTTTAGAGCTGATGTCCCTGTTTGCTGTCCCCAGGGGTGGCAGTGGGATTCATTGGTGTCCCCCAGAGCAATCCCTGTTGATTCCTGATGTCCCATGTTGCCCCAGGGCAATCCATGGTTTTAAGCTGATGTCCCTGTTTTGCTGTCCCCAGGGGTGAAAATGGGATTCTTGGTGTCCCCAGAGCAGTCCCTGTTGTTATGTGCTGTCCCTGCTGTTGCTGTCCCCAGGGGTGGCAGTGGGATTCATTGGTGTCCCCCAGAGCAATCCCTGTTGATGTCCCTGTTTGCTGTCCCCAGGGGTGATCGTGTCCACGCCCACCGGCAGCACCGCGTACGCCGCCGCGGCCGGCGCCTCCATGATCCACCCCAACGTCCCGGCCATCATGATCACCCCCATCTGCCCCCACTCCCTGTCCTTCAGACCCATCGTGGTTCCTGCTGGGGTGGAGCTCAAGGTGAGCTTCTCCTTCCTTTTATTGCTCTTTGTGGGTTAGAAATGCCTGGAGTGGGCACAGGAATGAGGGGAGGGTGGGAAGGGTCCTGTGGCTCTGCTTCCTCTCACCTGGGGCTGGATCACACCAAGTCTGCCTCAAGATTGTGCCTTTCTTTAGAAGAATTTGTCCCCTGAAATTGAAGGATTTTCCCCCTTAGAGTGAAGGATTTGCCCCCTTAGAGTGAAGGATTTGCCCCCTTAACTTGAAGGATTTGCTCCCTTAACTTGAAGAATTTGCCCCTCAAATTGAAGGATTTGCCCCTTAGATGAAGGATTTGCCCCTTAGATGAAGGATTTGCCCCTTAGACTGAAGAATTTGCCCCCTTAACTTGAAGGATTTGCCCCTTAGAGTGAAGGATTTGCCCCCTTAACTTGAGGGATTTGCCCCCTAATTGAGGATTTGCCCCCTTAGACTAAAGGATTTGCCCCCTTAGATGAAGAATTTCCCCCTTAACTTGAAGGATTTGCCCCCTTAACTTGAAGGATTTGCCCCCTCAAATTGAAGAATTTTCCCCCTTAGACTGAAGGATTTGCCCCCTCAAATTGAAGGATTTGCCCCCTCAAATTGAAGGATTTGCCCCCTTAACTTGAAGGATTTGCCCCCTCAATTGAAGATTTGCCCCTAAATTGAAGAATTTGCCCCTTAGACTGAAGGATTTGCCCCTTAGACTGAAGATTTGCCCCCTTAGAGAAGGATTTGCCCCCTGAAACTTGAAGTTTTTGCCCCCTTAGACTGAAGGATTTGCCCCCTTAAATGAAGGATTTGCCCCTGAAATATGAAGGATTTTCCCCCTGAATGAAGGATTGCCCCTCAAATGAAGGATTTGCCACCCTCAAATGAGGATTTGCCCCCTGAAATTGAAGGATTTGTCCCTTGAAATGGAAGGATTTGCCCCCTGAAATTGAAGGATTTGCCCCTTCAAATTGAAGGATTTGCCCCCTGAAATTGAAGGATTTGCTCCCTCAAATTGAAGAATTTTCCCCCTTAGACTGAAGGATTTGCCCCCTTAGACTGAAGGATTTGCCCCCTTAACTTGAAGGATTTGCCCCCTTAAATTGAAGGATTTGCCCCCTTAAATTGAAGGATTTGCCCCCTCAAATTGAAGGATTTGCCCCCTCAAATTGAAGAATTTTCCCCCTTAGACTGAAGGATTTGCCCCCTCAAATTGAAGTCAAATTGAAGGATTTGCCCCCTCAAATTGAAGGATTTGCCCCCTTAGACTGAAGGATTTGCCCCCTTAGACTGAAGGATTTGCCCCCTTAAATTGAAGGATTTGCCCCCTCAAATTGAAGGATTTTCCCCCTTAGACTGAAGGATTTGCCCCCTCAAATTGAAGGATTTGCCCCCTTAACTTGAAGAATTTGCCCACTTTAATAAATTCAAGTGGAATATTTTACCCTTTTCCTACTGGACTGTAGCTCTGTAACATTCTACAAAATAGGAATTCCTACATTTGCATTCTGAAAAATGTTCCCTAATCTTGGCTGAAGTGCCTGTAAATGATCAGTGAAGGGAATCAAAAATTCTCCTTTCATGCAGAAATATTGTCACATATATCTTCAGTATACACTGGTAGCACTATCTGAAATTCAGTATTTAGGTTTTTTAAATATTGTCTTGCAGAAAAAAAAGACATTTAATACTGAATATAAGATAGACTTGGTTAAGGGGTGTTTTGCAAGGAAGAATCCCTTTCTCCTTTTGTCCTGGGGCTGTTGGAGGATTAGCATTGAGAAATAAATGTGTTCTGCACTTTTTGTTCCTGTTTTACAACACAAATTCAATGTTTATTCATGGCACAGCTCTCAGCCCACACTTCCATGTCAGTGGGTGTTACTGGCCAGTGGTAGTTAATTCTTTTAATGGGAATGTAATTTAAATAGGAACCAAACTTCCTAAATTTGATACCTTTGGATTCGTTATGTATTAAAATGTATTTTTCTGGATTAACTTCATTATTTTTCTGGAAAGAAAAGCTAAGTCAGCTCCTGAATTAAAGTTACAGGAATTAAAACCGAATTAAAGTTACAGGAACTGAGCTGGAAGGAAGGGACAGGGTGGAACTGGAAGGTCTGTGTGGGTTATGACCTTGTACTTATAAAAAATGGATTTACTGCATATAGAAAAACATATTTATAAACAAAAAATGAAGGTTTGGAGCTGGAGTGGTGTCACTGCAGTGCTGCCATGGACAGCTGAGGAGTTGCAGTCAGGTTGGAGCTCCAGGGGCTCAGAGGAGGATGAGGAGGGGTTTGTTTGTTCCCTGCTCTGGAGGTTGGACCATTCCTGTTTTGCAGATCATGCTCTCCCCCGATGCCAGGAACACGGCCTGGGTTTCCTTTGATGGAAGGAAGAGGCAGGAAATCTGCCATGGAGACAGGTCAGACCTTTCTGCTGATTGTATTCTCTCTAAGTATAGAAAATCCTGATTCACGCAGCTCCCTCATTCTCCAGCATCTGCCAGGAGGGGTTTTGGCAGCGAGGGAGAAGCTTTCATAAACCCTGACACCTCCCAGAGCACAGACTGCACTGAAAGGGTTTCATTTCTAAATTGAGTTCTTTAGATCTGCCCATAACAGCAAGTGAAATGTTCACACTGTAAACATTGCATGGGCATATCTTAAGAAAACTCTAAATTTTAACTTCAAGATAAATCTTGGGAATTCTGAAAGATCCAAAGCAACAGGAGCAGCCTGTGAGCACAGGTGTGGAATACTCCATGTGCTTTAAACTGGGTTAACTGGGAGGGGTTGTGGTCACTTGCTGTGGCCTTGAGGGAGCAGAAGGGAGTGGAATCCCTCAGTTTGTGTTCAGAATGTGCTGTGGAGGTGTTTAAAGGCAGCTCTGGCAGGGACATTGGCAGATTGGTTACTCAGGATGCCTTTTCCTCTTGGCCCACACAAGGTGCCATGGAGGAAAATGCAGAGCTGGTGTGACCCTCCATCCTGGGCAGGGTTTATTCCCTCTGAGCTTGGGTAATTTGTAAAGGAGTTTGGATCGTCTCTGAAGGAGTTTGGATCATCTCTAAAGGAGTTTGGATCATCTCTGAAGGAGTTTGGATCATCTCTGAAGGAGTTCAGGAGCCCAGTAAAGATTCAAACCCAAGCTTTGGCCCTTGGTTACACTCTGGAACCCTTGGCCTTGTTACTTAAAACTTGAAACTGAAAGGAGCCCAGTAAAGATTCAAACACAAGGTTTGGCCCTTGGTTAGAGTCCAGAATGTTGGGGTTTATTGCTTAAAACTTGAAACCTAAAAGCCAAGGTGGTGTCCTGGGTTTCCCTTGTCCCTGTGTGGGTGCAGGATGCCATGGAGGGTTCCCAGACTGTCACACCAATGTCCCCAGGTCTGAGAGCAGCTGTGGCTCTGATGCTGAGCTGCTGTTTGGCAGTGAATCAGCTCCGTGCTGGGTGGGACAGGCTGGGGGTGCTCAGGTTGCTGCTGTCCCTGCTGACCTGCCCTGTGCTGTTGCAGTATCAGCATCACTACCTCCTGCTACCCCCTGCCCTCCATCTGCTTCCGGGACCCCGTCAGCGACTGGTTCGAGAGCCTGGCCCAGTGCCTGCACTGGAACGTGCGCAAGAAGCAGAACAACTTCGGCGTGGAGGAGGAGGAGTTCTGAGGGTGCCCAGCCAGCAGGGCCTGGCAGGGCAGGGTGGCAGAGTCCCCCCTTCTCTTGGATTTTGGGGCACTGGGATGTGGCAGAATCCTCCCCTCTGTTGGATTTTGGGGCAGGGGAATGTGGCAGAATCCTCCCTTCTGTTGGATTTTGGGGCACTGGGATGTGGCAGAATCCTCCCCTCTGTTGGATTTTGGGGCAGGGGAATGTGGCAGAATCCTCCCCTCTGTTGGATTTTAGAGCACTGAAATCTGGCAGAATCCTCCCCTCTGTTGGATTTTGGAGCACTGAAATCTGGCAGAATCCCTCCCCTCTGTTGGATTTTGGAGCAGGGCAGGGTGGCAGAATCCTCCCCTCTGTTGGATTTTGGGGCAGGGGAATGTGGCAGAATCTCTCCCCTCTGTTGGATTTTGGAGCACTGAAATCTGGCAGAATCTCCCTTGTTGGATTTTAGCCAATGTGAATCCCGGGTTATCCTGCCCTGTGTGGTGAGGAGCACTGAGTCCCAGACTTCACACCATGTCCAGGTTTGAGAGCACTTGAAATCTGCTGATCTGCCCTGGCTGGATTTTGGCAGTGAATCAGCTCCTGCTGGGTGGGACAGGCTGGGGTCCTCCCGTTCTGCTGTTCCCTGCAGACCTCCCCTCTGTTGCAGTTTGAGCATACTACTCTGGCAATCTCTCCCGTGTGGATTTTGAGCAGGGGAAGTGGCAGACCTGCCCTCTGTGATAAAAACACTGAAATTGGAGAATTCTCCTCTCTGGATTTGGGGCACTGGCAATCTGGCAGAATCCTCCCTTTTGGATTTTGGGCACTGGATCTGGCAGAATCCTCCCTCTGTTGGATTTTGGAGCACTAAACTGGCAGAATCCTCCCCTCTGTTGGATTTTGGGCACTGGAATTGGCAGAATCCTCCCATTGCTGGATTTTGGAGCATGGGATGTGCAGAACCTCCCCTTGTTGGATTTTGGAGCACTGAAATCTGGCAGAATCCCTCCTTCTTTTGGATTTTGGGCAGGGGAATGTGGCAGAATCCCTCCCCTTGCTGGATTTTGGAGCACTGAAATCTGGCAGAATCCTCCCCTCTGTTGGATTTTGGGGCACTGAAATCTGGCAGAATCCTCCCTTCTGTTGGATTTTGGAGCACTGAAATCTGGCAGAATCCTCCCCTCTGTTGGATTTTAGAGCACTGAAATCTGGCAGAATCCCTCCCTTCTGTTGGATTTTGGGAGCATGAAATTTGGCAGAATCCCTCCCTCTCTTGGATTTTGGGCACTGAAATCTGGCAGACCTCCTGGTGATTTGGGCAGGCAGGTGGCGAATCTCATCCCCTGTTGATTGGCACTGAACTGCAGAATCTCCCTTCTGTTGGATTTTGGAGCACTGAAATCTGGCAGAATCCTCCCCTCTGTTGGATTTTAGGGCACTGAAATCTGGCAGAATCCTCCCTTCTGTTGGATTTTGGGGCAGGGGAATGTGGCAGAATCCTCCCTTCTGTTGGATTTTGGGGCACTGAAATCTGGCAGAATCCCTCTCTTCTTTTGGATTTTGGAGCACTGAAATCTGGCAGAATCCCTCCCTTCTGTTGGATTTTAGAGCACTGAAATCTGGCAGAATCCTCCCCTCTGTTGGATTTTAGAGCACTGAAATCTGGCAGAATCCTCCCCTCTGTTGGATTTTAGAGCACTGAAATCTGGCAGAATCCTCCCCTGTGTTGGATTTTAGAGCACTGAAATCTGGCAGAATCCCTCCCCTGTGCTGGATTTTGGAGCTGCCCCGTGGTTGATGTCCCTCAGGGGTTGGGACTGGGGAGGGTTTTGCTCCTTCCTGTGCATCAGGAGGGGACTGGAAGGCTCTGATGGTTCTGAATTTCCTTCCAGTGAGCAGTGGGTTATTCCTGACTGCTGTCCAAAACCACATCTGCAGATTTGATTGTAACCTCTGACTTACCAGTTCCATGGTAGGCTGAATGTAGCTACACCAGGGAAAAGTGGCATTAAAATCTTCCATTTGATAGGTTCTAACTCCATTTAACACTGCTAGGAACAGAAAGGCTCTGTCTGAGAAGTTTTCTTTTTAAAAAAAAATAGTTCTTTGTTATCTTACCCAGAAAATACTTTCTTACTTGCAAGTGTGACACACTGAAGAAACATCCACAAAGGATGTTTTTTATGAATAGATGGAATTAGTAATAAAAAGTATATATTTTTTATATATACATTTCTTTCTCTTGTGCCCATTTGAGCAGTGGTTGACCCTTGGCTGTCAGCCACAAACAGCAGGGATGAGCATTGATTATTTGTGGCTGAGCTAATTCCCAGCTCTGCACTTCCTCTTGGTGGGAATCATCCATGTCTTGGTTTTTGTTATTATTTCTGTTTGATTCCCTGGCATAAATGGTAGCATTAGAGACTATCATGTTAAAAAATAATAATAATAATAATTCTCCAAGTGTTCAAGAAGAATCTGGACTTCACTTGCTACTGAATTCACTGTTGTCCTGAAGAAAATATCCAGTTCTGAGATCCTGAATGCCCTCAACCTCCATGGATACCTTCCAGCTCTTGGTGCTGAGCAGCCCAGGGTGGGATTCTGCATTGCTGGGTGGGGAAATGAGAGCACACATTCCCAGTGGAGTAGCAACGGTGCCTTCAGCACACTCAAGATTATTCTAAGTCTCACATTTACTTTTTTTAAGATGCTTTCAAATGTTTCTAACTTCTCTCTGTACATATTTTATTGTATGTGCTTTTATGAAAGAACAAAAAACAAAACCAAACCCCCACCAAAAGAACTGGTTGGGGTGGGGGGAAAGGGTTTGTACTGTACTTCAACTGCAAAACTGCAAACCCGAGGATAATGTTTACATTTATGTTCTCTGTGGTGCAGTCTCTTGATCATTTTATCCAAACTTCAGCATTTTCAAGTCTTGCTGCATCGCTCACTGAAGGAAGGGCCAGGAGCTGCTCAAGCCAGGAATGAATTTCCTGCTGAGGTGGGAGCTCCTTGGGGCTGAGGGAGAATCTCTGCTGAAATTTCTCATGATTGTCTTACGTTGTGTCTGTGGTCCAAAGTGGAAATGGGAAATGGTTTCATTCCCAGCCTCTGCCTGACCTGGTGTGGTTTCAGTAATTCAATAATGTCTCATCCCTTTGGGAGGCTGAGCTCGTGAAATGCAGGTGAGAGCACTTTTCCAGAAAAGAGAAACAAACTCTTGGTAATGATTTAAAATCACAACCAACAGCGTTGGTGTTAATGAACACTTGGTTTGTACATTTTGTAACATAGAATATTGGTTTGGTTTGGTCAAAACCAGATGGATTTTGGGATATCTTGGAGAATATCCAGAGAGCTTTTGGGATTTCTCTTTCACTTGAATCTGCAGTCGTTGTTTTATCACTGTTTTGAAGCTGCTTACGGGTTTCCTGAGTGAGTATTCAGTTATTTGATAACTGGTTACTTTTGGAGCTAGAGAAGTGTCAGGCTTTTTTGCTTTGGAACTATTTTATTTAAACATGCAATAATTGAGAGAAGGAGCAGGGTGTGGTGTCTAGAGGAGCGTGTGGATGAGTGCAGAATGAGCAGTTCTAGGCACACTGGGGAGTGGAAAATCATTTTGCAGAGGTGAAATGATTTATGAGCCTTATCTAGTATTTTTTTAAAGATAAAACTATATTCAGCACTTTTTATTTATGCTTTTTATAATAGTAAAGCTATTCTTGACTAAATTGCCAGACTTTTAATTTTCAGAGTGCACAGGTAATGAAATCTGTAATCAAAGTGTACTGAACTACTTTAGATCTACATTAGGGGTTGGCTTGAAATTTCTTCTTTCAATTTATCACCTGCTGCAAAGGCATTGCTGCCTCTGAGGCTGCTGCAGCTCTGCTTGCACAGGACTCTGCTGCCAAAAGGCATTTTCTGGGTGCTGGGCCCAGGCAGAGCTGCAGCCCTGGCTCAGGGATCCAGTCCTGGTTCTCCAAAAGCTGCCTTGATTCTCTCTGTTAATCCATCACAATCTGAGTGAACCAAGTCCCTTCCCAAGGCTTTTAATCTGCAGACTGAGCAGGGTGAGGCTGCAGCAGCCCTGGAGTTCTGCATTTCCACTGCTCCAGGAGCTGAAGCAGAAAAAGCTGGAATGCACCTCACTTTATTGGCAATAAAACCTCCTTGTGCTAATGTAGCTTCTTGACAATGACTTGGTCAAACTGTGCTAAAAAACAGAGGTTTGCTGATTAAGAGTTTTTAATAAAAGGCTTTGTAAGTCACTGGCACCTACAAATCCTTTCATCTACAAAGGGCCAAAATGGAAGCTGGGAAATTAATTTGTTTTTAAAAAGAAAAAAAAATAAGTTATCCTCTGGTAGAAATGGAAGAAGTTGTTACCAACTGTAGTAGGGAATAAAGCAGTGTACTGAATTTTTAAAAGCTAAAAAAATCCTGTTACATATTGTTAACATATTGAAAACTTGGTTTTAAATATTGTTGAGAAACAAAATATTTTTCAATCCTTTCAATAAAACCTTTTTGTAAAGTTGGATTGGTCGATTTGCCCTTTGATTGGGGAGAATAGAA
The DNA here is from genome assembly GCF_028769735.1 of Zonotrichia leucophrys gambelii. NCBI lineage: Eukaryota > Metazoa > Chordata > Aves > Passeriformes > Passerellidae > Zonotrichia > Zonotrichia leucophrys. Next base: position 1,986,352 of record NC_088190.1, on the reverse strand, counting down.
AATAGTGAATTCCCAATCAGTTGTTTGGAATTGTGTGTGTGGGGTTTGACATTTCTCAGGGGACAGTGGGATCTTTGTGGGAATACACCCAGGGCTTGTTGGAATGTTTGATATCAGGTTTTCCTCAGAAATGTTAAAATAATTGCTGGATTTGCTGTGCAGCTTGAAACAAATCTTGTGTACAACCAGGTGGGCTGCATTAAATTCTGTTTTAAAGGCCCAATAATAGAAATATGAGGAAAGAAATAGATAAGGGTCAGATAAGCTGGTCAAATAATCTGATAATTTATATCCAGGAAGTTTAGGGTTAAAAGTGGGGTTGAAATGCCTGTGGCACACTTGTATTTGCACACTTGAAAATGAGGTTTAAATTCCTCAGGTGCATTTCATCACTTCTGATGAAGTTCTGGGCATTTCTCCCACGGGATTGAGATTAATGAGTTTTTTGATTTCATAATTAATGTGTAACCCCTTCCAGCAGCTGAGAGGGATGTGAGGAGCTGCCTTCAAATAGATGGTCAGGATGAGGAGAAAAAAATTACAGCAATTTTATAGAATCCTTGTAAACCTCCCTGATAAGCTGTGATAAGTTTTTAATTTTAATTGCTTTTTGCAGTGTCTGAAGAGAAGTGTAGTGGCAATGTCCACAGCACCCAGGAATTCCAGTCCCAACCTCTTCCCTATTGAGTTTTTTAAGGGATTTCCCATTGAATTGGTGCTGCTCCATGGGAAATAATTATCCAAACACAAACTGTGCTTATGCTTTATTACAAAATAGCCAGTACTTAAAGGTTCCAGTCAATAAAATACCAAACTTTTAAATTACAATATTAAAGGCTTAATTGTGACAGTCCCCTGGTGTGAAATGGCACCTTGGTTACAGGGAGCATTTGCCATGTGTACCTGGGGTTAACAAAAAAATAATGGCAATATTCTGAAGCCAGAGGGGACACCACTGCCACCAAAGCATCAGGGCTGAGCTGCTCTGAGCAGATCCCAGCTGGGCAGCACAATGCCCTGCTGAACTCAGGTACACAGGGTGGGAGTGCACATTTCCTTCATGTTTGTGCCTGCCAGGCAGAAAGCACTGAAAGGAGCAGCTCACGTGCAGGTGTGAGCCCTGGGCCTCCAGAGCAGCAGGAAAAGCAGTGGAAGGTGCTGGCAATTTCCAAACAGGGTTTGCTTTCAGCTCTGTCCCACCTGCACTGCTCCAGGACACGAGTGTCACCTTCCTGTCCCTGCCCCATCCTGGCACTTGGTGCCACCCTGAGGGCAGGGCAGGGGCTCTGGGGTGGCTTCACTCTGTGGGAGCTGCACAGGGAGGGCTCAGGAGTCGATCCTTCCATAGGAGGAAAACACTGTGGGAACAGAGGGAGCTCAGTCAGAGACCCTGGGGCTGTGTCACATCAGTGGCCCTTTACTGTGTGTGACACAAATACTGCAAGCACAGATTTGCTCACACAGGTGGGATTTTTTTGGAAAACTGCAATTCTTGCTCAGGTTGGCATCAACTTTCTCCAGGGAAAAGCCAAATCTGTCCCACCCAACTTCTGAGCTTTGGCAGCCTGGTCACTCTGGGGCTGCAGAGCTGCTGATTTGGGATCTGTTGAGGATTTCCCTGACTGGCACAGAACAGCTCCACCTCCCCAGAGCAGTTCTGGGTACTCACTTCTCTCCCTCAGCCCCTGCCCGAAGCTGCGGTAGACGTGAAGCAGAGCCCAGAGCAGAACGGATTTGATTGTGACAGAAATGCAGGAGCCAGTGATGAAAGCAGCTTCCAGGGTGTAAGAATTGCCTTTGCCCCACTCCCTGATCACCTGCAGGGAAAGGGAGACACCAAACCATCACCACAAAGCCTTGGAGCCACAACCTGCAACTGCATTTCTGAGAGGAGCCACCAGGTAGGAACTGGGGGAAAAGACAAAAGAAAAACCCAACAGGTGACTTTGGAACCAGGTGAGTTTTCTGATTTCAGGGTGCACAGACAGTGTGGAGTCCTGCTGGGCTGTGCCTTTCTGATTTCAGGGTGCACAGACAGTGTGGAGTCCTGCTGGGCTGTGCCTTTCTGATTTCAGGGTGCACAGACAGTGTGGAGTCCTGCTGGGCTGTGCCAGCACAAACAGCCTGCAGTAAAGGGGAGCTGCATGTGATGAGTGAGGCTGGGGGCTGATGATCCTTGGGTGGAAGGATGAGCAGCACTGGCACTCTCAGCACTCCAGCCCTGCCCAGCCTGGCTGCCCTGGCTCCCCTCTCTCACACCTGCTGGGAGGTGCTCATTGATAAAGGTTTTATCAGTGGGACAGAGCCAAAAACCTGCCCCAAACTGGGCTTGGTTGGGCTTGCACTGCCTTGTTTTGGCTCCAGCAGGATTCACAGCTGTGGGTGCTGCCTAAGAAATTCTTTAAAATACAACAACTGAGCCCTGGTCAAATGCTCTGGCACCACTCAAGGCTTGTGTGAAGGAGGGGAGGGGGAGGCATTTTTGAGGAGTTTTGTATTTTGAACAAGAATTTGTTTCACCTTTCCCTCATCATTCTTTGCAGGGACTCCCAGAGCCTCCCTCTGATCAGCTCAGGAGCAACCTGACCTCATCCCTGTGCTGCAGAGCTGATCCTGGACAGGCAGGATGGGCTCTGCTGCCCTGCAATCCAGCAGCAGCTGCAGGAAGGGCAAAGCAGCTCCCTGGCCTGAGGAGGAGGAGGGTGAGGCCCCCCAGCCCTGCTGCCCTTACCGTGTAGAGCAGGTAGATGAGATAAAGCACCTCAGGCACGTTCTGCACCAGGAACACCCACACCAGGGGTTTCAGCTCTTTTAAAATCTGCAAAATAAGGTGAGATACAGCTTTTTTTAAGGTGCTATATATTCTAAAGTTGCTATATATTTTAATACATATTCTATGTCCTATATTCTAAAGTTGCTCTATATTCTGTAAAAGCTACATATAATTGATTTTCATTGCATTCCAAGTGCTGGCTAAGCTGAGTTCTGAATTTTAGCTTTGCTCTCCCCTTCTCTGAGTTTTTTAGCAGGAAATTCAGGCTCTGTTTTCCCTGCCCTTTCTCTCTGGGCACACTCAGATTTTCTCCAGCAGCTGAGTGTTTTCACAGGTAACAGACTGAAAGCTCCCTGAGGCTTTTTCTCCACTTCTCTTTTTGCCACACAGAATTGCAGTCAGTGAGGAGGGAAATGTGGGAGAAGCAGGAGGATTGAAGTGCCAGGGGAATTTCATTTCACAATTGCCCCAGGGGCTTGGGAAGGAAGGAAGGGACTGCAGCAGCCCTGGGCTGGGAGGGCAGGTCTGAGCAAAGGAAGGAAAAGCAGCTGAGCCTCTGGGGGTGGGAGCTGTGCCAGTGTCAGGATTGCATTTGATGCATCTGATCCCCCCAAACCCAAAACTGATGTGTTTTAAAAGCACAATTTTAGCAAGAAAGCCATCAAAACACATAGGCAGCTGTATTTCAGCTGTCAGGAATTTGTGTGAATGATAAAGCAAACAGCCTAAACCAACACCCACCCCCAAAAACCCCTCAACTCCTTCCTGGTAATAAAAACCTCACTTATCTGATGTACTTTGGCCCTGATGCTGCAATCATTCAAGATTTCAGAGGAGGTTCAAAATGGCATTTCAAGTTCACAGATCTTTGGGTTAACCTGGAAATTGTCCCTGAGCTTTGAAGGAGATGCCCCAACAAAGGGACCTCTCATCTTTTTGGTGTGGATTCCCAAGGATTTAAGGCCTGGAGAACTCCCAGTTTCACTCAGCCTTGGCAGAGAGGCAGAAATATTGAAGCCAGTGTGATCCTCCAGATTTCACTGAAGTGATCAAGGATTGAGACTAAAAACATCCCTCAGAATGGCCCGATGATGAGGTGACTGTTTCATTCCTGTGCTCAGCTGGGCATTCAGACAAAACCTGGCTTCAATCCTGCTGCTGCTCTGCTTCTCCCCATGCTGGCTGCCCTCCCTGGGCAGTGCCAGGGGCTGTGTCCCTGCTGTGTCCCTGCAGGTGCCACTCACTGCAGTGATGCCCACGGTGACCTTGAGGCAGCCCCAGAGCACGCCCGTGGCCGAGATGATGTTGTGCAGCAGGGTGACCTCGTGCAGGCTGATCAGGAGGATGCACAGGCACAGCTGGGGGAGCAAACATTGCATGGAATCATTCTGGGAAAAAAAATATCTGGGGCTGAAAGCTGAATTATTCCTCAAAGGACAGAGTCATTCCCTGTATAACAGAGCAGATAGAGCAAAGTAAAGCTGCAGTAAATAAGGGTGAGGGGTGCTTACAGAGGTAACAGCTCTTGGGCTCACTTCCCCCAGCTGTAATTTCATTTTCTGTCTCACTGCCCTGCTGGTGGAGTTCCCCTCTCCCACTCCAGAATCATTTCCTCAATGCTGGAGCCTCAGATGGGCAGGAACAGCCTTGCTCACTTCAGGGGTGTTGGAGCTCCTGAATGCAATTGTTTAATGGATAAACCTCCCCAAAATCAGTTCCTGTTGTGCAGGACAATGATGAAATACATTTTGATTTATTTTGATGGATTTTAGCTAAGCTATGATAATAATGGTAGTAGTTCTATGTGTTTAAGTTAATATAATGTAGCCATGATATTTTCTGAAAAATCCTTTCCTTAAGATTTTTTCTCCTGAGAAGCTGAAAGCCTTCAAGAATAAAATGTAAAGAATAATTATCTGCTGCTGTGGGATGCAACAAGTAAATCTTTGATTAGCCTATGTTAGTTATTTCTAATTAATGGCCAATCAGAGTCAGCTGAGAGACAGAGTCTGAGCCACAAAACTTTATCATTCTTTCTTATTCTATTCTTTGCTAGCCTTCTGATGAAATCCTTTCTTCTATTCTTTTAGTATAGTTTTAATAGAATATATAAAATAACTAATAATAATTAATAATAAATCAAGCCTTATGAAACACAGATCCTCTTCTCTTCCCTCATCCTCAGAGCCCTGTGAGCACCACCACAATATAATAAAGGTAAGAGAGAGGGTTGATTTTGGAAAGGAAAATTCAGCTCAGCCAGCCCAAGATACCATCAGGGAGAGGGAAAAAGGGAATTTCTGTACCTGTGCCTGCAGATCAAAGGTGAGCATGGAGAAGCAGAGGTTGAGCATGAAGTACTGGGCCTGGAGGCTCTCCAGGGCTCCCCCCACCCTGAAGGCCATCATGGACTGGCTCTGCATCAGCACCAGGGCACACACGACATCGAAGGAGCCCACCAGCAGGATCAGCACAAAACGGGCCTGGGGGAGCAAACACCAGGGGCTGGGAGCAGGAACCAGCTGGGAACACACAGGAGCAGCAAAACCTCCACAGAGACTGGCTCTGAGCTCCTGCTGGAGCAAAACCTCCACAGCTCTGAGCTCCTGCTGGAACAAAACCTCCCCAGCTCTGAGTTCCTGCTGGAGCAAAACCTTCACAGAGACTGGCTCTGAGCTCCTGCTGGAGCAAAACCTTCACAGCTCTGAGTTCCTGCTGGAACAAAACCTCCACAGAGACTGGCTCTGAGCTCCTGCTGGAGCAAAACCTTCACAGAGACTGGCTCTGAGCTCCTGCTGGAGCAAAACCTCCACAGAGACTGGCTCTGAGCTCCTGCTGGAGCAAAACCTTCACAGCTCTGAGCTCCTGCTGGAGCAAAACCTTCACAGCTCTGAGCTCCTGCTGGAGCAAACCTTCACAGAGACTGGCTCTGAGCTCCTGCTGGAGCAAAACCTCACAGGGTCTGAGTCCTCTACCCCCAGTGGGGACAGGGCTTGTCTCTGCTGGACAACAAACTCCAACAAACATGGTCTCTGACCCTGCGGAAAACACTTCACAGGACTGGACTCTGATGCATCTGGATTCACACCAGGTTCCTCCCAAACCCACAAACTGGATGAGTTGTTTTACAAAGCTCAATTTGAGCAAAAACTTCCAGCTTCTAGAGCTCCTGCTGGAGCAAAACCTTCACAGCTCTGAGCTCCTGCTGGAGCAAAACCTTCACAGAGACTGGCTCTGAGCTCCTGCTGGAGCAAAACCTTCACAGCTCTGAGCTCCTGCTGGAGCAAAACCTTCACAGAGACTGGCTCTGAGCTCCTGCTGGAGCAAAACCTTCACAGAGTGGCTCTGAGTTCCCTTCCCCAGTGGGGACAGGGCTTGTTCTCAATGCTGGACTAACAGAATTCCAACAAACACAGGTTTGTGTCTCTTTGTATCCACCCTGCTGGAATTAACACTCAATTTAGGACTGGATTTGATGCATCTGATCAGCACCAGGTTTCTCCCCAAACCCCAAACTGATGTGTTTTAAAAGCACAATTTTAGCAAGAAAATTCCTGCTTTAAGGATGGCTCAAATGGCAAAACATCCTTCAGGGTCACTGTCACATTCATGTTTTCTGGGAAAATCTCTTCACCCAGGGTTTTTTCCCCGAGAAGCCTCAGAGAAAAAGGAAAACAAATTCTTATCTCATTTGCTTCTCCTGTGTGTGCTCCTTTGGAATGTGTTTGGAGATTGTTCACCCACAGGTGATTGTTTTATTGGGAGTTGTTTTCACTCTTTGGCCAATTGGGGCCAAGCTGTGTCTGGACTCCAGAGTCAGGAGTTTTCATTATTATCTTTTTATCCTTCAGTAAGTATCCTTTCTGTATTCTTTAGTATAGTTTAATATATTATAGTATCATAAAATAATAAATGAGCCCTCTGAGAGCATGGAGGCAGGTTCATCACTCCTCCTGCCTCATAAACACAAAAGGTTACATTGATAGAAAATATTGATAATAGAAATGATTCTGGCTCAGGAAGCAGAGTTACAGTAATCCAAGTTACAGTTAGAGCAGTAAAAAAACCCCAAAATTACTTTTCACATTTATAGCAGGCTTTCCTTTGAAGTTCTTGTTTAATATTTAAACTGATGACTTGGCTGTGCATCCTAAAATGAACCTGCATTTCTTTGATATATTTTCCTTATTGCCTGACCAACCCAGCCTGCTGCAGGTAAAGTGAGTTTAACTGGATGAGAAATAAACTGAATTATAAAAAAACTGAATGATAAAGAAACTGAATGATAAAGAAACTGAATTGGCAAAGCTGCTTTGCTCCCTCTCCCTGGCTTGGCTGCCACTCCTGAACAGTAATTTTTGGATGACTTCACAGCTTTTGGAGAAATATGTGATAAAAAGAAAGCATTTCCTGGAAGCACAGCAAGTGGGAATTGAACTACAAACCTTAGGAAGGGCTAGAAATCAATTCTTTAATGAATTTTACTCTTTTTAATGAATTTTACTGCTATGAAATGCAAACAAGATAACCTGGAGTGGCATCACTTTCCTTGCAGGCTCCCAGAAATCTCATAAATGACATTTAAGAGCACTGGGTAATGCCTAGCCCAGGTTACATTTATTTATTCCAGCCAGACATTCCACAGTGATAAAGCTGAGGCAGGGAATGTGAAGTGAAGGATAAATTCTACAGAAATTTGGTGTAATTCTTGGATATTTCTGTTATTTTTGGGTGCTGCCATAAGGAAACTCAGAGACCAGCTCAGAGAAGATTTGCAGTTGTGGCTGTGCACGTGTTGTTGTGCAGTAGGGATAACACAGCCTGATTCTCTGTTATCAGTAACAAAAACAGATTCATACATAAGAAACACAAAAATAAATACAAAAAAAAACTAAAAAAAATTTTGTATTTAAAATACAAAAATTTAAATACAAATAAATACAAATATATAATATATCTATTAGATCTAGCTATATATTTCTACCTATACTTCTATTATATACTATATAATGTTTCTATCTATTAATATGAGATATAATAGATAGAAATAATAAATAAATAAAAATATACAATAAATAAACACAATTCTATAAATATAAAAGAATATATAATCTATATAATAAAACAAATATACAAATAAACAATAATAACAAATATATAAAAATATAACAATAAAGCAAATATATAAAGATATCACATATATTACATGAATATCATCTATTTATCATCATATATGAATATAATACATATATATGATAAATATAATTATAATATAGAAAAAAGTATATATATAGTGTACTATATATACTATTATATATAGTATAATAGTATATATATACTATTATACTATATGTAATAGTATATATAGTATACTATATATACTGTTTTCTATATTATAATTATTATTATATTATATAGTATAATAAATATATAATATTTATTATAATATAATAAATATATATAATATAATGTTATATAAATAATAAATATTATTATATTATATAGTATACTATATATACTATATATTCTATTATATATAGTATAAATAATATGCAATAAAATATATGTATATGCAATCGTATATATATACAATATATATATTGTATATGCAAGAAAATAATAATATAATAGTATATGTAGTAAAAATATATAGTAATGTGTATTAAAATAAGTAATAATTGATTTGAAATATATAATATTTGATTTTAAATATATAATAATTTCTACATAATATTTGATTTTTACATATAAATGTATAAAAATAAAAGTAGATATATATTAGGAAAAATAAATAAATATATAAATATATATATAAAATTTTCTGTGTTAGCCCAGGCATGCTGCCTGCCCCAGGCTGCACTTTCAGCGCAGGCAGGGGGGAAGGCAGAGCTGTTCAGGAGCAGGCACTGACCAGGAGCTGAGCTTGCTGGCCGGCAGGGAGCAGGCTGAAGTTGATGATGGAGCGCAGCATCAGCAGCAGCACGGAGAGCACGAACACCACGAGCTCCTGGCGGTTCTCCTGCAGGATGCCCCTGCTCACGTAGTACACACAGAACACTGCAGGGACAGGGAATAGCAGGGCTGGCTCAGACAGGGCAAACTCCCAGTGCTGCACCCACAGCCAGGGCCCAGAGGGGCCCCGAGGCTCCCCGGCCTTGTTCTTACCCAGCAGCTTCAGGCAGGAAGGTGAAACACTCCCTGCTGTGCTCAGCACACAGGAAATTCAATAATCAGTTACTATTACTTGCTTCTTCTTATTATCATTAACCTTATATTAATTTTATTTTATTTATTAAATCTTAATTCTATTTAATTTATTATACATGAAATATACGTGTATAAATATATACTATATATACTATAGTATAGTACTATACTATATATGTACTATATAAATATATACACATATATAAATATGTATATATATTTATATAGACATATATTTCATGTATAATAAATACATGTGTCTATATAAATATATCTACAATATATATTGTATATATACACAATGTATATTTTATATATTTATACAATAGGTACAGTATATATTTATATACAATATATATATAATATATATACCATATATATATAATATATATATTTATATATATACTCTATATATATAAAAATATATACTCTATATATATAGAGTATGTATTTCTATATCTTTTTATTTATATATGTATAGTATATATTTATATACAATATACACCTACATTTCTAAATATAAATATTTATAAATATTATAAATACATAAAATTAAATCAATGAAATAAAAGGAATATTGAATTTATTTCATTTATTTCATGTATTTCATTTTAATTCATGAAATGTTCATTTTATTTCATTTTAATTCTTGATTTTTAAATTGTTTGTGAAGCACCGCCATGAAAATGGCAATGTAATATCCACATTGGCATTATAAATATAGTAATAACAACAGCAATAATAATGATAATGATGTTGTTGTAATTAAGCAGCAACTCAAGTTTCTTATATATGAGATACTGGATGTTCAGCTATTGCAGGAAAACTCACCAGCTGGGTCATTCTGTGAATACCACACTGAACATTATGTCCAGCTGTTCATTTGAATTAAATGAAACATTATTATTCTCATTATTATTTTCAATATTATTTTCATTATCATTATCATTTTCATTATTTTAATTTTCACTATTATTATTTTCATTATTATTATTTTCATTATTATTTTCATTATTTTCATTATTTCCTCCACCCAGACTGGGTTTCTTACCAGCTCCAACCAGCTGAATGAAGGAAATGGTGAAATCCTCCTCAGCCTGGCGCACCAGGGTCTCGATGGTCAGCCCTATGACACTCAGCAGGGACAAAATAGTGACACAGAAGTAGATCTTCACAGGGAATGAGAGCTCTGAGCATGGTTTTATCTGTAAAGGGAGAACATTCTTTAACAGATCACACAGAATAAATTCATTCTTGTTCCTAAAAATCACACTGAGGCAAGAGGGGTAAATGAGTGCAAGGTTTCCTTTGGGAAGAGAAACTCCACTATTGAACTGAAACTCCCAAACTGCTGAGGAAGGGGAAAGTGTAACTTTATTTCGTAATTAATCTCGGCCTAGATAGTCCTGGTTTATACCCAGAACTATCTAGGCTGAGAGTAATTATAAAATAAAATAAAATTATACCCAGAGCCTGACTTTGTGCCTCACAGGCCATGGTGTTATAACGCACCACATGGACACTGCCCACACACACGACCTGTCAGAGCATGGAAATGTCATTTTCCCACAGTTTCACTTTTAGAAAACTGTAAATACAGGGTCAGCGTTCCCAGGAAGGCAAAGTCCTCCTCTTATTTTATTGAAATACTTCAGGTGGAGCAAATCCTGGCAGGGATTTAACACTCGGTTTGTTCAGCTGGAGGAGACTGAGGGGACCTGAGGGGCTGCAGGGACAGCTCTGATCCCTGCTGTGGGACAGGGACACCCCAGGGAACCCCTGAGCTGGGCCAGGGGGGTTCAGGTTGGGTTTTGGGAAAGGTTCATCCCCCAGAGGGTGCTGGCACTGCCCAGGCTGCCCAGGAATGGGCACAGAGGCTGCCAGAGCTGTCAGGGGTGCCCAGAGTGGGATTTGGGGGTGATCAATGATCCTGAGGGGCCCAGGAGCTGTCAGGGGTGCCCAGGGTGGGATTTGAGGTGATCAATGATCCTGAGGGTGCCAGGAGCTGTCAGGGGTGCCCAATGTGGGATTTGGGGCCGATCAATGATCCTGAGGGGCCCAGGAGCTGTCAGGGGTGCCCAGAGTGGGATTTGGGGGTGTCAATGATCCTGAGGGGCCCAGGAGCTGCCAGGGGTGCCCAAGGTGGGATTTGGAGGTGATCAATGATCCTGAGGGGCCCAGGAGCTGTCAGGGGTGCCCAAGGTGGGATTTGGGGGTGATCAATGATCCTGAGGGGCCCAGGAGCTGTCAGGGGTGCCCAAGGTGGGATTTGGGGTGATCAATGATCCTGAGGGTACCAGGAGCTGTCAGGGGTGCCCAGGGTGGGATTTGGGGGTGATCAATGATCCTGAGGGTGCCAGGAGCTGTCAGGGGTGCCCAATGTGGGATTTGGGGCCGATCAATGATCCTGAGGGGCCCAGGAGCTGTCAGGGGTGCCCAGGGTGGGATTTGGAGGTGATCAATGATCCTGAGGGGCCCAGGAGCTGTCAGGGGTGCCCAGGGTGGGATTTGGGGTGATCAATGATCCTGAGGGTGCCAGGAGCTGTCAGGGGTGCCCAAGGTGGGATTTGGAGGTGATCAATGATCCTGAGGGTGCCAGGAGCTGTCAGGGGTGCCCAGGGTGGGACTGGGGGTGATCAATGATCCTGAGGGGCCCAGGAGCTGTCAGGGGTGCCCAGGATGGGATTGGGGGTGATCAATGATGCTGAGGGTGCCAGGAGCTGTCAGGGGTGCCCAGGGTGGGATTTGGGGTGATCAATGATCCTGAGGGTGCCAGGAGCTGTCAGGGGTGCCCAGAGTGGGATTCTGGGATGCCTGAGCAGACACCAGGAGCTGATCAATGATCCTGAGGGTCCCTTCCAGCTCAGGACACTCCACGGAGCTGTCAGCAGAGCTGTGCCAAGCCCCGGCGAGCGGACCTCCCTGCTCCACCGGACTTCGCAAGCGGATTTAAGCCGTGTTTTTCCACCCCCCGGGGCAGAGAAGCGCGGAGGACAGCGGCAAGCCGCCCGCAGCAGCGGCGATGTACTCACGGGGCCGCAGGGCGTGGGGATGAGCTGCCGGTGCCGCGGGGTGAGGTTGGGCACGCCCGGCCCCGCCGCAGCCGCGGCGCCGCTGTGGGAGAGAGAGCGGGGCCGTCAGGGGCCGTACCACCCCCACCGCGGGGGGGAACGGCCCGCGACCCCCCATCCCCAGCACGGGCGCCTCCGGGGGAGCACGGGGAGGCGCCCCCGCGCCGCGCGTGGTGCGGCCCGGCCCGCCCGTACCTGCCGTCCATGGCGGCGGCCGCGGGCCCTACATGGCTGCTGAGGGGTCTCGGCGGCGCTTCCGGGGCCGGCCCGCCCCGCGTCACTTCCCCGGCACGGGCGGGAAGCGCTGCCGGGCTCCTCCCGGGCGGCGGGGCCGCCGCGCTCCCGCCCCTCCGCCCCGGGGGTCCCCTCGGCGCTGGGCAGCCCGCCCGGCTCGATGGAGGGGCGGCCCGCGGCGAGGCGCTGTGCGCGGCTGTGCCCGGCTGTGCGTGCCCCGTAACCCCCGCGGCTCGGCTCGGTCTCCTCGTGCTTTGGGTAAAATGGCCTCCCCGCCGCCGCGGGGACAAAGGGGCGAGCCCGGGGCCCGGCGGTGCGCGGCCGGACCGGCTCTGCAGCGCGGGGCTCCGGGCACGGAAGGGGATGGGCGGCCCGAGCCCGGTGCTGCCGTTGTTCGGTGCTGCCCAGCCCGGTGCTGCCGGAGCCGCGGGAGCGCCGGGGCTGCGGCAGCAGCGAGCGCGGAGCGCAGGTGCCGGCCGGGATGCGCTGAGGGCTCCGGGGATGCAGGGAGGGATGGGAGCGGCGGGGGAGGATCCGAGCCGGGCCCGGGCAGCGGGATGGCGGTGCTGGCCGCCCCTGGGCCCGAAGGATGGCTCGGAAGGGTCGCGGTAATCCCGGGAGGGCTCCGAAGCCGCTGCGGTGCGAGGGATGCTCCGGGAGCTGCGGGCACCGGGGATGGGGATGGAGAGAGGTTGGGAATGTGCGGGGATGCTCCGGGAGCTGCGGGCACCGGGGATGGGGATGGAGAGAGGTTGGGAATGTGCGGGGGATGCTCCGGGAGCTGCGGGCACTGGGGTTGGGAACGGGGATGAGAATGGGGATGGAGAGAGAGGCTGGGATGCTCCGGGAGCTGCGGGCACCGGGGATGGGGATGGGGATGGGATGGGGATGGAGCGCGGTCGGGAATGCGCAGGGAAGGCTCTGGCAGTGGGTGAGCAGAAACACAGCTGGAGAGGCACAAGCGCGGAGCTCTTTCAGCCTTTCAGCCTCTTCTGTTCTATTTGTGGTGTTTGTAACATCTTGGATGCTCTCCTGCCATTAGTGAGCGGTGTTAATGAGCGAGGCTTGCTCAGGGTGCTGCATTTTGTGCTCTTGCTGCGTTGGGAGCAGTGTTTGAGTGACCTTTGCATAACAGATGAAGGGTCATGGACACAAACCTTTGGTTTTTCACTGTCACAGCAGCCTCAGCTTCTCCAGCCCTTGCAACATATTTAGCTTTAGTTTCTATTTGTGAAAAGCCGGCTTTCCAAAGTTCTCCGTGGGTATTTTTTCCACCATAATTGTTCCTAGGAGCGTAGTTAAGGGTTGGAGAAGACACAGGGAGGGTGAGAGGCACTCACACTGCCGGTTCTTTGTGAGTAATCCAAGAGAAACAAGTGCCAAGCACTGCCACGTTTTCATCTGTTGGTAAACATCAGCTGCTGGTTGGCCTTGAGGGAGGAAGACTGAATTAGTTCCAGATGGAGAACTCTTTCAGCCCATTTAGACTTTCCAGTTGATTAAAGGCAGCAGGTCAGTAATTTAGGGGGGTAATTTTGTTGTTGTTTGCTGTTCTGCTCCGTGCCGTGTGTGGAATCGGTGATATCAAAGCTGATATCAAATCTGATATCACAGCGCTGCTGAGGGCGGGGCTTTGGTTGTGCTTAATTAACTTGTATAAACAGAAAACAAACTCTGATAATTAACTGTTTTAAATTAGAGGGGTATTTTTTTAATGACCTGGAAAAGGAGGAGGAGTCAAGAATCCGTTTTTCTGAGCAAATTCTCCTGGAGAACGTGTCTCTTTTTTCAGAGTTTTGTGTTAGACTGGGTCAGCACAAGTTTGTGGTTTAATGTGATCATTTCAGAGGGTCCCGTTCCTCAGTGTGCTGCTGGCATGAATTCCTGGGAAAATGGGAAGAGATAAGGGCAGGGAGATGGAAATCTTCAGTGCATGGCTGTAGCAACCAGAGAATGTGAGGAATGGAAAATTTCACTTTTCAAGCAGCTGCTGTGTAGGGTACTGAGACTGACACCAGATATTGAACTCCTCAGTGTCTCTTTGTGATTTATTTGAGGTGCCACATTGAACATTTAAACATTAAAAATAAAATTAATTAATAATTTATATATAATAATTAATAACATTAAAAATAAAAATTTAAAAACTTAAAAATAAAATCTTAAAAAAGATTGAACTGTTTGCAAGATCAGGGCAGGTGCAGCAGCTTTGTTAGAACTCTTGCGTTTCTCTTTCTTTCACAGGGTGGTTTTGTTGTTCCCTCTGCTCTGCTTCTGTAACTTGCCACGTTTTGTGTAATTTACAAAAGGAAAATGCTCTGCTTGCACATCATTTAATGCCTTTTGCTGCCAAATCTGTTAGAAAGGCATTAAGAATGAGTTGTAAGTGCTAATATTGGATTGGAAGGTGTAGCAAAATGAGGAATGCTGCATTATTGCCATGTAATTAAATAGATAACCACTCTGGAAAGCTCTTGGACGTATTTCCCTACTTTTTTCACCTGGATACATGTACCAGGGTAGCACTGGGATTATTGGGAGTTACAGCCCTTGGTTATTGCTCCCTTTGCTCAGGTTGATTACAGTTAATTAGTCTGAAGGGCAAATCTCCTGCCTGGATTTGCTGGGTTGGGAAGGTTTTCCTGGGGAGTGTTTGAAGGCAGACTGAGATCAAAGACACTGTGGAATCTGCAAGAAGAGTTGGTTATAATTGGCAAGGCTGTGTTGAGGTGCTCCAGAGGGAAAAGGACATAAAATCACAAAGTCTGGTGGGTGGGTGGGTGTTATTTTAGAATAAAAAACCTCCCTGAGATCAGTTCTTGTTGCTTAATCTTGGCATGAAGACATCAGGAGTTCAAAATCCAGCCTGAGGGATTGCAGAAGTCTCTTTATCTTTCATAAAGTGCAGGTGAAATGTGCTGTATTTGCTGCACTGGGGATATAAAATATCACACTTTTTCTTTCCCTTTTTCCCCCCTTTAGGCAGAAAACATGGAGCAGCCCACGTGAAGAATCCTTTGGAGTTTCTGTTCCTCCAGGATGTTCTTTGAAGGACCAAACCCAGTTTTGCAGGCCCCTGGGAGATGAAGCATTGACCACATGACATTTTTATTTCAACAAGCGCTTTCTCAGCCTTGCTGGTGAAGGACAAAGAATATTTTGGAAATATTTATTTCTCCACCTCGCCATGACGAGCGCCCTGAGCCCGGAGGCCCCGAGCCCTGCCCAGCTGGAGGAGAAGCCCAAAGGAAAATCCCTGTTCCAGCTGGGCTCCCTCTTTGCTAACAGGAGTGAGAAATTCGTGATTGCTCGCAGTGACAGCCTGCCAGAGGAGAATGTGCTGAAAATCACAATCACAGAGACCACGGTCATCGAGTCCGACCTGGGCATCTGGAGCTCCCACGCCCTCATCTACCTCACTCTGTGGTTCTTCTTCAGCTTCTGCACTCTGTTCCTGAACAAATACATCCTGTCCTTGCTGGAGGGAGAGCCCAGCATGCTTGGTACCCTGCTCTTGCTGAATTCCAGGGGGAAATTGGGTTATTTAATGGATTGGGAGCCCCCAAAAAACTCCCAGAGTGTTTGGGTGATGCTGGCAGGAACAGGGAGGGGTTTTTGGGGGGTCTGTGCAGGGATGAGTTGGGCTGGGGGATCCCTTCCAGCTCAGGATGTTCCATCATCCTGTGATTGATCATTCCAGATGAAGCTGAGGGAGAGAATGGTTCAATGAAAAATGTTTGGTTTGTAAGGTGTAAGGAGGGATTTGGGGCTAGAAACTTGGGATTTTGGCCTTTAAATTTCCATCATCCTATCATTGATCATCCCAGATTGTCCCAGATAAAGCTGAGGAGAGAATGGTTCAATTGAAGTGAAAAATGTTGTTTGTGAGGTGTAGGGAGGATTGGGCTGGGAACTTGGATTTTGGCCTTAAATTCCATCATCTATGACTGATAATTCCAGATCATCTCAGATAAAGCTGAGGAAGAGAATGGTTCAATTGAAGTGAAAAGTGTTTGGTTGTAAGTGTAGGGGGATTTGGGGCTGGAACTTGGATTTGGGCTTTAAAATTCCATCATCCTGTGATTGATCATTCCAGATAAAGCTGAGGGAGAGAATGGTTCAATTGAAATGAAAAATGTTTGGTTTGTAAGGTGTAGGGAGGGATTTGGGGCTGGGAACTTGGGATTTTGGCCTTTAAATTTCCATCATCCTATGACTGATAATTCCAGATAAAGCTGAGGGAGAGAATGGTTCAATTGAAATGAAAAATGTTTGGTTTGTAAGGTGTAGGGAGGGATTTGGGGCTGGAAACTTGGGATTTTGGCTTTTGAAATTCCATCATCCTATCATTGATCATCCCAGATTGTCCCAGATAAAGGTGAGGGAGAGAATGGTTCAACTGAAATAAAAAATGTTTGGTTTGGAAGGTGTGGGGAGGGATTTGGGGCTGGGAACTTGGGATTTTGGCCTTTAAATTTCCATCATCCTATGATTGATCATCCCAGATAAAGCTGAGGGAGAGAATGGTTCAATTGAAATGAAAAATGTTTGGTTTGGAAGGTGTAAGGAGGGATTTGGGATTTTGGCCTTTAAAGTGGTTTCTGCCACTCTCCTTTCCTCCACTTGCTGAAAGATGAAATTTTCCTCATAGAGGAGCTTTAAGAGGAAAAATAAAAAGGAATTTTTTTAGTTTTCTGTGCTGGAGGGTTTAACAAAAAGTCAAATTTTGAGTAAATTGTTGCTGCTCCCCAGAGCTGTGCAGTGCAGGAGTTACCTTTGGTTATCTCTGTTATCAATGCCCATTTTAGTTCTGTTTTTTCTTCTTAAGAGGCAAACAAAGGGCACTTTATCTGTGAACCAGATTTATAAACATTTGCTTTATAGAAATAAAGGCCTTTAGTGAGAATATATAAAACACACACTGCCAAAACCACCACGGAGATGTTTGTGTAAGAGATTTCTCATGACGGTTGATTTTTGTGTTGCAGTTTGTGCCCTGACTCGATTTCCCCTCTCTGCTCCTCCTCAGGTGCTGTTCAGATGCTTTCCACCACCTTCATTGGCTGCATCAAGATGTTTGTCCCTTGCTGTCTGTACCAGCACAAGACCAGAATCTCCTACCCCCCAAATTTCATCATGATCATGCTCTTTGTTGGATTAATGAGGTAAATAAAAACCATTCCCTGCTCTATCTTTGCTAATATTTCTGCTTTTCCAAGCCAAAGTTCTGTTCTTGTGTCCTTCCCCCCCTCAAGAAATATCCCAGAATAATTTTATTTTTATTTGCTGTTCTTTTACCCAGATGTTAATTTTTTGGCCCATTTTTTCAGTCCTCACTTCTATTTCCATTTATTTTCTTCCTGCCCTCTGTTGAGGCTGATGTTTGTTTAGTGCATTAATATTTATCAGCCTTTTGCCTCAAAAGTCATCCAGGCTATTAAAATTTATCTTTTGAAGAGTAAATATTTGCTGGGTGCTGGGGTTGTGTTAGTTTGTGGTGGAGGAGGGAATAAAAATGCCTGGTTTTGTTTCCTCTGCCCTGCAAAACTGATAAAGAAAATCAAATAAGTGATAAACTCAATTAATTTCAGAGTTTAAACTGTGGTAATTATGACCCTATCTAATTTACACTAAAGATGGATAACTGCAGATGAAGTTTCCTTGGTGATTTTCTGGTTTTTAGAAGATTTTCACTTTTTTAACTGAGCCTGTTGAAAACTTTGACTTCAAAAATGGTCACTTGAACCTTGGAGTGTGTTAAAAAGTAAATTTGTTTTCTGGAAATGCACTCTGCAGCCAAAGACATTCCACATTGCCCAAGGGTGCCTTTATTTGCTTTAAATAAATAATATTTAAGCCACAGTTGAAAGATCTGACCTTGCAGGAGAAATCACAGAGCAATTCTTTTTATGCTGAGTGCCTGAGAGTAGCTCCTGAAGCATTATTTTCATTTCTTCTGGTGCAGTAATTAATTAATTTGTTTAAAAAATTAATTTATTGTGATTTTCTTTTTTTTCCTGCTGCAGATTTGCAACAGTGGTGCTGGGGCTGGTGAGCCTGAAGAATGTGGCAGTGTCGTTTGCAGAGACTGTGAAAAGCTCAGCTCCCATTTTCACCGTCATCATGTCCCGCATGATTCTGGGGGAATACACTGGTGAGGCCTGGCATGAGGTTAATTAACCTCTTCTTAATTGGCTGGGGTGGAAGTCTGGCCACTCAAATTAATAAAATGTAATAAATATAACATAATAATATAATAGAGAATATAAATATCCGTTATTCAATATCCATTATTCAATATCCATTATGTATTATATATTATATATTATGTATTATAATATATTATATATTTTATATATTCTGTTATATATAATATATAATATATAATATATAGTATATAATATATAATATATTGTATTATATATTATATATTATATATTATATATTATATAATATGTAACATATAACATGTAATAGATAATATATTATGTATTATATTATATATGTTTTACATGATATATTATATTACATACTATATATTGCATATTATATATATTACACATTATCTGTTATATATATTACATATTATGTATTACCTTTTATTTATTACATATTACATTTTATATATTATATATTATATCATGTCATGTTATATCATTGTATTATATCATATAACATTATGCTATATTTTATTATACTATATTTTATTATATTTATAATATATATAGTATAATAAAATATAGTATAATAAATTATACTATATATACTATATATAATTTATAGTATATATATACTAACATATAGTGTAATAAAATATTATAATATATATAATATATATTAAAGATACAATATGTTCTATATAACATGCATAATATGTAATATATAGTATGTAATATATAATCTATAACATATAGAAAATATATAAAATATAATAAATGCATCTGGAAGAATCTCCAATGAATTTCTAGTATTAAAAGGGTTTGGTGGAAGTGGGTTGCTGTTATTTTTTCTGTCAAGAAATTATTGCGGCTTTAAAAAACTGAAATTCAGTGTGCTCCTTTGCTGTTGAGAATTCCAAATTCTCTGCAATAAAATGATAACAAATGAAGATTTTTGCCTTTTGCCTGCAGGGCTGCTGGTGAACCTGTCCCTGCTCCCTGTGATGGGGGGCCTGGCTCTGTGCACAGCCACCGAAATCAGCTTCAACATCCTGGGCTTCTCTGCAGCCCTGTCCACCAACATCATGGACTGGTGAGCCCTGGGGGGAACAATTCATCAATTCATCAATTAATGTAATTAGGAGAGGAAAGGAAATTGGTTAACACGGCTCATTGTGTGCAGTGCGTTCAAATGTTGCTATTGAAAATGCATTTTTAAATAAATTATTCTTATTTATTTCTTTTTATTTATTATTTATTTATTATTTATTATTTATTTATTTATTATTTATTATTTTTTATTTATTATTTTTATTTATTTATTGTTCAATTAAATAATAAATTTTAATACATTATAATAAATAAATAATATAATAAATTATAATAAAAATTAGAAATTGTTCTTACTTATGCTCTTGTATCTAACAGCATTGTTGAGATTAAATAATAAAACTTCATTAACCCAAACTCCTTTTTGTTGAAACATTTATCCACCTGAGAAATATTTATTGTAGAAACATTTATCCACCTGATGATTGATGAATTGATTGATTTGTCCTAATTAAAATTCAGCTAAATGGTGGGTTTAAATTTTTTAAATTGTTTCTAAATGTTTTAATTTAAAAAATTGCATTTACATTTTTTTTTTACATTTAAAAAAAGAAAATTGTTAATATTTAATTTTTTTCTAATTTTTCTAGTTTGCAAAACGTCTTTTCCAAAAAACTGCTCAGTGGAGATAAATACAGATTTTCGTAAGTATTCAAAATATTTCAGATTTGGTTTTATTAGGGATGAATAAATAAATTGAATATTTATCATTTTATTGCATCAAGGTGTAAATCTGATCATCTTTATTATTTTATCAGGGTAAGAAAACTCCCCTGAGCTCCCACTGCAAGTTTCAGAACTCCCAGAAATAAATGTTTAAAAATAGAAATATAAATAATATATAAATATTTATATAAAATCTTTTTTTTTTTTATTTTAATATTATTTTTCTTTTTTGTAGAGCCCCAGAGCTTCAGTTCTACACAAGTGCTGCTGCCGTGGTTATGCTCATTCCAGCTTGGATCTTTTTCATGGTAATTTGAATTCATTATTTTAATTAATTTAGGGATTTTTAAAAATTAATTTGGTTTTTTTTTAATTGTGAGCAGAATGTGCAACAAAGCTTAATCTTAATTTTTACCTCTGATCCTTCCCATTAAAAAATAATTGAAAAATTAATTTTGATTTAATTTTGAAAGAGAAATTTATAAAAGAAATAATTTATTATGGACATGAGTTCATCCCAAAAGCCTGAATTTATCTCAGGATTTTTGGGTTCAAATCATGATTTTGTCTCAGTGCATTTGAGCTTGAAACAAAATCTGGAATATTTGTTGATTTTTTTTTTTTTGAGATTCATGTGGTGTACAGGAATATTTACTCTGAAAGCAAATTTTAGAGAAAAATTACAGGATCTAAATATTCTGTAAGTTTTAGATTTTATTGGGCTAAAATTTAAATGTAAAACTTTGCTTCTAACAGTTGGGTGGAAAGTCACTTCTAGATTTTTCTCATGAATTAAACACTTAAATTCCTTTTTTTTTTCTTTCAAAAAATTCCTTTTTTTTTTTTTTAATTTTAGGATGTGCATTTGTTTTTGGAGAAAAATTTCAGGATCTGAATGTCTTGTATGTTTTTGGGCCAAAATTTAAATATAAAACTCTCTGCTTCCAACAGTTGGGTGAAAATAATTTTTAGATTTTTCTCATGAACTGAACACTTAAATTTTTTTTTTGTTTGTTTGTTTGGTTTTTTTTGATATTTTAGGATGTGCCTGTGATTGGGAAAAGTGGGAGAAGCTTCAGCTACAACCAGGACATTGTAATTCTGCTGCTGATTGATGGAGTCCTGTTCCACCTGCAGAGTGTCACAGCCTATGCCCTGATGGGCAAAATCTCCCCTGTCACTTTCAGGTAAAATTCAGCTTTATTTGCTATTTTTTCATCAGAAACATTATTTAATTTTCTTTGATCAGGAGCACTGGTTTGTATTTTTTGATCAGGAAACATTATTTTCTATCTTTTTGGCAGGAATATTATTTTATATTCCTTTTCAGGAATGTTATTTTATAATTTTTTTCTTGGCCAGAAACACCATTTTATAATTTTTTGGTCAGGAACATTATAAAATAAATTTTTTTGGTCAGGAACATTATTTTATATTCCTTTTCAGGAAGTGAAATTTCAGATGCTGGTTTAAAAAAAGGAAAATGAAGGTTTCTGCAAAGAAATTAATGAGGTGAATCATAGGAGGGTTGGGGTTGGAAGTGGAATTTCAGGTGGTGTTAAAAAAAAAGGAAAATTAAGGTTTTTGCAAATAAATTAATAAGGTAAATCGCTAGGTGGTGGAGGTTGGAAGTATAATCTGAGGTGGTGTTTGAAAAAAGGAAAACCTAAAGGTATTTTGCAAAGAAATTAATGAGGTAAATCATAGGATGGTTTGGGCTGGAAGTAGAATCTGAGATGGTGCTAAAATAATGGAAAATTAAGGGTTTTGCAAAGAAATCAATGGGGAGAATCACAGAATGGTTGGGGTTGGAAAAATCTGAGGTGATGTTTAAAAAGCCAGGGAAATCTTAAAGGGTTTTTTGTGAAGAGATAAATGAGGGGAATTCTGGGATGGATGGAGTTGGAAGTGGAATTTCAGGTGGTGCTAAAAAAAAGGAAAATTAATGTTTTTGCAAAGAAATCAGTGAGGGAAATGATGGGATGGTTGGGGTTGGAAGTGGAATTTGATGGTGTTTAGGGGCAAGGCTGACATCAAAGCCAGGATGTGGCAGAGCTGCTGTCCCCTCACGTCCCCTGATGTCCCCTCACGTCCCCAATGTCCCTTCATGCCCTTCACATCCCCAATGTCCCCTCATTTCCCCTCAGGTCTCCAATGTCCCCTCACATGTGTAATGTCCCTTCAAGTCCCCAGTGTCCCTTCATGTCCTTTCACTTCCCCAATCCTCACATCCTCAACGTCCCCTCACGTCCCTGCTGTCCCCTCACGTCTCCAATGTCCCCTCACATCCTCAATGTCCCCTCACGTCCCTGCTGTGCCCTCACAACCCCAATGTCCCCTCATTTCCCCTCAGGTCTCCAATGTCCCCTCACATCCGTAATGTCCCCTCAAGTCCCCAGTGTCCCTTCATGTCCTTTCACATCCCCAATGTCCCCATATGTCCCCAATGTCCCCATATGTCCCCTGCTGTCCCCTCATGTCCCCCTGATGTCCCTGCTGTCCCTTCACATCCCCAATGTCCCCTGCTGTCCCCTCACGTCTCCAATGTCCCCTCACATCCCCAATGTCCCCTCACGTCCCCTCACGTCCCTTCACGTCCCCTCACATCCCCTGCTGTGCCCTCATGTTCCCCCAATGTCCCCTCATGTCCCCCCAATGTCCCCTCACGTTTCCTGCTGTCTCCTCACATCCCCAATGTCCCTTCACATCCCCTGCTCTCCCCTCATGGCCCCCCTCATCCCCGGTGTCCCCTCACACCCCTGCTGTCCCTGCTGTCCCCTGATGTCCCTGCTGTCCCTTCACATCCCCAGTGTCCCCTCACACCCCTGCTGTCCCTGCTCTCCCCTGATGGCCCTGCTGTCCCCTCACATCTCTGCTGTCCCCTCACTGTCCCTGCTGTCCCCTGTTGTCCCCTCATGTCCCCTCACTGTCCCTGATGTCCCCGCTGTCCCCGCAGCGTTGCCAGCACTGTCAAGCACGCCCTGTCCATCTGGCTCAGCATCATTGTCTTTGGGAACAAGATCACCAGCCTGTCCGCCGTGGGCACCGTCCTGGTCACCGTGGGCGTGCTGCTCTACAACAAGGCCAAGCAGCACCAGCAGGAGACCCTGCAGAGCCTGGCCATGGCCCCACCGCCCTCAGGGCCTGCCGAGGACACCGAGCCCCTCGTCCCCAAGGAGCTGGAACCCTACGATTGATGGGTTAATCACAAACGGCTGAGTGTGGCTCCGTGGAGATCCTCCTGGATGGGGCTGTTCCTCAGGTTCCTCTGAGTTCCTCAAATCCTCCTGGATGGGCTCGTTCCTCAAGTTTCTCTGGTTCCTCAAATCCTCCTGAATGTGACTGTTTCTCTGGTTCTTTGAGTTCCTCAAATCCTCCTGGATGGGGTTGTTCCTCAAGTTCCTCTGAGTTCCTCAAATCCTCCTGGATGGGGTTGTTCCTCAAGTTCCTCTGAGTTCCTCAAATCCTCCTGGATGTGACTGTTTCTCTGGTTCTTTAAATTCCTGAAATCTCCTGGATGTGGCTGTTAGTGAAATCCTTCGGGATGTGGATGTTCCTCCGAGTTCCTCAAATCCTCCTCTCCGAGTTCCTCAAATCCTCCTGGATGTGGCTGTTCCTCAAGTTTCTCTGAGTTCCTCAAATCCTTCTGGATGGGGTTGTTCTTCTGGTTCCTCTGAGTTCCTCAGATCGCCCTCTCTGAGTTCCTCAAATCCTCCTGGATGTGGCTGTTCTTGAAATCCTCCTGGATGTGGACATTCCTGAGGTTCCTCTGAGTTCCTGAATTCCTCCTGGTTTTGGCTGTTCTCTGGTTCTTTGAGTTCCTGAAATCTCCTGGTTGTGGTTGTTCCTCTGAGTTCCTGAATTCCTCCTGGATGATGATGTTCCTCTGATTCCTCTGAGTTCCTGGCAGCTCTCACCCAGGATTTGAAGCAGGAAGGAGCTGGGAAGGATCCAGAAAAACCTTGGGAACCTGATGCCCCTAAAAGAGGACCTGGAATGTGGCAAACTTGGCCTTTGTTGTCTCTCCTTGACTCCAAATTGTTGTGTCTCACACCAAATCACACCCGGGCCTGTGCTGGCGGAAGAACTTTGGTGTCCTGTGGGAAAACAATTAAAACAATTCCTGTTTCCTTCCCCATCCAAACAATGTGAAAATGGGGTCCCACCACTGAGTTCTGCTGGCAGAGGGATGCACTTGGTGCCTCGTGGAAGTTTCTGGATGTTCTCCCTCATTCCTGAGCTGTGGTGCAGAGATGGAAGAGTCCAAGGAGGGAATTGTCCCACTCTGGCCTCACCTCGAGCCCTGAGGGCCCCCAACCCTGCCAGAGCTCCAGGAGCATCCTGACAGCACCAGAAGGGATTTTGGGGTGGATTCTGATCAGGAGATTCCATAATTCCAAAAGGGATTGGAATTCCCACCCTTTTCTCCCAAAAATAAACCAACTTTATTGAGGCAAACTGTGGGAAATGAGCTGTGGTGAGCTCCTGCTGCTGCCTACAAATCCTGGATTTGTAGTGGTTTAAAATATAAAAAATTAATGTGGAAATGTTGCATTCTGATCATTTATTGACAAAGTTGAAATGCAAATATTCACACACATACTCTGTGTAAATTGGGATCCCCCAAGAAAAAAAAACAACTTTATTGAGGCAAACTGTGGGAAACGAGCTGTGGTGAGCTCCTGCTGCTGCCTACAAATCCAGGATTTGTAGTGATTTAAAATATAAAAATGTAATGTGGAAATGTTGCATTCTGATCATTTATTGACAAAACTGAAATGCAAATATTCATTGGGATCCCCCCGAAAAAAAACAACTTTATTGAGGCAAACTGTGGGAAATGAGCTGTGGTGAGCTCCTGCTGCTGCCTACAAATCCTGGATCTGTAGTGGATTAAAATATAAAAATGTAATGTGGAAATGTTGCATTCTGATCATTTATTGACAAAACTGAAATGCAAATATTCATTGGGATCCCCCCGAAAAAAACAACTTTATTGAAGCAAACTGTGGGAAACGAGCTGGGGTGAACTCCTGCTGCTGCCTACAAATCCTGGATTTGTAGTGGTTTAAAATATAAAAGTTTAATGTGGAAATGTTGCATTCTGATCATTTATTGACAAAACTGAAATGCAAATATTCACACACATACTCTGTGTAAATTGGAATTCCCACTCTTTTCTCCCAAAAATAAACCAACTTTATTGAGGCAACCTGTGGGGAATGAGCTGTGGTGAGCTCCTGCTGCTGCCTACAAATCCTGGATTTGTAGTGGATTAAAATATAAAAATGTAATGTGGAAATGTTGCATTCTGATCATTTATTGACAAAGTTGAAATGCAAATATTCACACACATACTCTGTGTAAATTGGGATCCCCCAAGAAAAAAAAACAACTTTATTGAGGCAAACTGTGGGAAACGAGCTGTGGTGAGCTCCTGCTGCTGCCTACAAATCCTGGATTTCTAGTGGTTTAAAATATAAAAAATTAATGTGGAAATGTTGCATTCTGATCATTTATTGACAAAGTTGAAATGCAAATATTCACACACATACTCTGTGTAAATTGGGATTCCCACTCTTTTCTCCCAAAAATAAACCAACTTTATTGAGGCAAACTATGGGGAATGAACTGTGGTGAGCTCCTGCTGCTGGCTACAAATCCAGGATCTGTAGTGGTTTAAAATATAAAAAATTAATGTGGAAATGTTGCATTCTGATCATTTATTGACAAAACTGAAATGCAAATATTCATTGGGATCCCCCCGAAAAAAAACAACTTTATTGAGGCAAACTGTGGGGAATGAACTGTGGTGAGCTCCTGCTGCTGCCTACAAATCCAGGATTTGTAGTGGATTAAAATATAAAAATTTAATGTGGAAATGTTGCATTCTGATCATTTATTGACAAAACTGAAATGCAAATATTCACACACATACCCTGTGTAAATGGAGTGTTGAATTCAATATTTGTAGTACTTAGAGGTTAAAAACCACTGAAAATTGTGGTGGCAAAGGAAGCAGGATCTGTGTATTTCTGTAAAAAAACATTTTGTTGTTTTAATTTTGTTTTGTTATGCATGAGGAAAGAAATTGATTTTTTTAAAATATAATTTCTAAGAGTGCAACAAAAAGCTGCCTTTTAGAAACTCAGGGTTATGAGTCTGACCTGTGTGTAAAATATCTAATTTCTGGTTATATAAAGAAATCTCAGAGGCATCTGTGACAGATGGGAGGAATATTAACCATAAACTGAGGCAAATCTTTATTTCTGCTGCTTTTAAGTTTCCTTTTTTTTAAAGGAAATTTGGTTTTTGTGGTAGATCAAAGATTAAAAGTTCATTTTCCTTTTGAACAGTCAGTTTTGACCAAAAAAAAAAAAAAAAGCACACATGTAGCTACAAAAACATTCACATGGACTTTTTGGGAACAAAAATTAAATTAAAATGAGTGGATTTTAATAATTTCCACTATTCTGGAAGGTTGGAGAGTGGATGTATAATGGTAAAAATAATGGTTATCAGGAAATTACAATTGGAATTCCTGTAAAATCACATTTCCACACCTCAGTGGCTGCCTGGGGCAGATTCCCCAAAGATCTGAGGGAGAAAAATGCCAATTTTTTCATCCTTGTGTATGTGATATGTCTGTGGTATTTTGTTTTCTTTTGTATTCCTGTCACTTTTATAAAAGCTGTGGACTGTGGAGCTCTGTGGTTTTTTTTTAATTTGTTTTCTGCCAAATACACTGAGATTTTTGAAAGTATAACTAAAAAAAAACTGAAGAAAAAAGTGTGTTTTGTGTCATATTTCTGCTTTAGGTGGCTCTGCTCTCACATAAATCCCATCATTTTAAATTATTTTTTTTAAATCCTAGCAGGATTTTGTTTTTCTGTGACCCTGGGAGGATTTGGGATTGACATTTTAACCCCTCCTGTTCTGCTGGGCTTTGTCTCTTTGTGTATTTTAATTTGCCATATTTTTGGCCTTTGCTTTATGTAGATTAAACAAACCAAAAACCTTTTAAATCTTCTTTTCTCTTGTGTAAACAAGGAGCTTTTTGCTCTTTGTTAAGAATATTCCACCCCAGCTCTTCCTGTGACAGAAAATTTGATTTTTTGGGAATATTTTAGAGTTTCTGTGCCTGCATTTCTCATGGCCACACCCAGGTGTCTGTGATGAGGGTGATCTCTGTGAGCTGGAGCTGTGCATTTAATTTATTTTATACTTTTAATTCACTCAGAGTGAATTTTAATAATTGAAATCATTTAAAATATTAAAAATATTTTCTATTTTTAATTCACTTAAATGTGAATTCCTGATGTGCTGAGGTGCAGGTGGAAGGTGTCACAGCACTCCCTGTGCTTCTAAATTCTCATTATTCCCATTATATCCCGTTATTTCCCATTTTATATCATTATTTCCCATTATATTCTCATATTTCCAATGGGGGATAGATAATTAGTGATTTTAGAGATCCTAATTAGGGATCTTTGCTGTTCTGGGCGTGTCACCTCTGTCACCTCCTCCCTCACACTCTCACTCATTTCCGTGTAGGAATTGCAGCTTTTTGGTTGGAATCCAATTTATTCAGTTAAATTTATTCAATCAAATTGAATTTATTCAATCAAACTCTGAACTAATTGATGTGGAATTAAATGCGGCCCAGCGCCTCCATTGGCCGCGTTTATCGCTGCCCAGGCCCATCCCGCAGGTTCATTAACGCCCCCCAGCCCGGCCGTTCTGACGGGCGGGGCTCAATTAACGCCTCATTAACGATTTGCGTTAATTAGGGCGCCGTGAGGCGGCGCTGACGTCATCGGCGCGCGGCGGCGGGCGGAAGTGACGCGTGACCCGCGCGCGGCTGCTCGCAGTCCCCGGTGGCGGCGGCGGTGAGCGGGGCCGGGGGCGCTGAGGGGGAACCGGGGGCACAGCGGGGCTCTGAGGGGATATTGGGGCGGCACGGGGGGCTCTGAGGGGCGCCCAGGGCTGTGAGGGAACATTGGGGCGACACCGGGGGCTCTGAGGGGCGCCCAGGGCTGGGGGGACGCCGGGGGTATACCAGGGGCTGTGAATGGACACCGGGTGCTCTGAGGGGAGCACCCGGGGCTGGGAGGACACCGGGGGGAGCTGAGGGAACACCAGAAGCTCTGAAGGGACACCGGGGGCATACCGGGGGCTGTGAATGGACACGGGGGGCTCTGAGGGGACACCGAGGGGCGCTGAGGGAACACCAGGGGCTCGGAAGGGAGACCGGAGGGATCCCGGGGGCTCTGAGGGGACAGCAGGGGGACACCGGGTGCTCTGAGGGGACACCCGGGGCTGGGGGGACACCGGGGGGAGCTGAGGGAACACCAGGGGGTCGGAAGGGACACCGGGGGGATCCCGGGGGCTCTGAGGGGACACCGGGGGTATACCAGGGGCTCTGAAGGGACAGCAGGGGGACACCGGGTGCTCTGGGAGGACACCGGGGCCGCTGAGGGAACGCCGGGGGCTCTGAGGGGACACCGAGGGGCACTGAGGGACACCGGGGGCCGTGAATGGACACGGGGGACTCTGAGGGGACACCCGGGGCTGGCGGGACACCGGGGGGCTCTGAGGGCACACCGGGGACTCTGAAGGGACACCGGGGGCTGTGAATGGGCTCTGAGGGGACACCGAGGGGCGCTGAGGGAACACCAGGGGCTCGGAAGGGACACCGGGGGTTTTGAGGGGACACCGAGGGGCGCTGAGGGGACACCAGGGGTTTTGAGAACAGGTTTATGTCCAAAAAGGAGACTGAGGAGTCCCTTTTTGCTTTATTGGATTAAAGGCAGAGGCCATGGGGTCTCTAAAATTTTTGGAGCAGCCAGCCTCCTTTTTATCCCAATTTCCCTTCTCTCTTTCCGCATTTCTGAGGTATTTGAGAGTTACACTCTTCCCGATACACCTGATACCAGAGATTTCCCTCTAATGTACAACCCTCCCTATTAATTTTTAATTCTTACTGAATTTAGGCGTTTTTCTTCCCCATTTTTCTTTCATCTCGCCATGTCCAATTTAATTTATCAGCAAACCTGAAGTTTATTTGTAAAAGCAAATATCCCTTTCCATTCATCAATCAGTGGAATCCTTCCCATTGTTTCTTTTATTTCTCAGTGCTGGTTTTATCTGCCAGCAGCCCCACAGCTGGTTTGGAAAGACAAATCCACCATTCCTCTCAGGAATCCACAAATTCACAAATCAAACCCCTTGTTTGCAAATTTTAGTTGTTTATAAATCTCAATAATATATACATATGCTATGTCACATATATATATAAAGTGACATATATATAGGCACACACACATTATATATATGTAAATGACATAGTGCTCTTGTTAATTAATATTCTGCCTTCCATGTGTTAATTATTCTTCCACTTCTCATGCTAATTAGTGCCTTTCTCTGTGGTTGTGCTGGAATTACCTTTTCCTCAGTGACAGCTGATTTTAGCACAGTTGGCTTCATAATTTTCTTCCTTATCTCAGGATTTTGCCATAAATTCTGCATTCTGTGTCCTTTTTTTCCAAAGCTTTGTTACCTCAGGTCATTATTAAATAATGGGCATAAATTGGTTTTCTTGCCCTCCAGCAGCTCCCTGAGCTCTTACAGAGTCTTTCTTTGGGTGTAAAACAAAACAATTTTGCTCCACCATAAATCAATTCTATCATGGCTTTACTCAGAAACAAAACATTCAATAAATGGGTGTAAAATAGATTTATTTCTATTTATTTGTGGGGTTTTTCAATGTCTCCTCCTTTTGCAGAGGGTGTTTTTTGGAACTCAAATGGGTGATGAAAAGGATTCTTGGAAGGTGAAGACTTTAGATGAGATTCTCCAGGAGAAGAAGCGAAGGAAGGAGCAAGAGGAGAAGGCAGAGATCAAACGTATGAAAAATGTAAGCTGCACTTGGGACTCATTTAATTATTGAATTATTTACTTTATTAATAGAAAACTGCATTTTAATGGGGTGCACTGCCTGTATCCTCATTTTCTGGTGATTTTTTTCTGATGCTCTGTCAGCTGAAGTCTTTTCTGTGTGGCCTCTAATTCCAAAGTTTAACAAAAATATGAAACTTTGTGAAGATTTCATTGCTCTTGCATTATATACTGTGATTTCTTATAGTTATTGGTCAGAAAAAATGAATAAATTAATACAATTAATAATTTAAATTTAGATAATCATATGTAATTATGTACAATAATTAATGTTCAAATTAAATTAATTTAACATAAAATAGATAAATAAATAAAAATAAATAATCAACTGGGGCTTGCATTTCAAGGAACAATTTTTAAAGGTTTTATAGAGGAATGGGTTAAAATTATGGGTTTGGAATAAATTTTATCTTGCTGTTTGGTTATTGGTCAGAAAAGTTTTTATTTAGTTATTGGTCAGAAAAGAGAAACAAATTAATGCAATTAATGATTTAAATAATTATATACAATAATTAATGTTTAAATAAATAAGATATATAAATATATATAAAAATAATAAACTGGGGCTTGCAGTTCAAGGAGCAACTTTTAAAGATTTTATAGAAGAATGGGTTAAAATTCTGGGTTTGGAATCACTTTTCTGTTGCTGTTTGGTTTTGTACAGTTGTGTTCAAAATAATTATTGCAGAAAATACCACACAATAATTAGTGCACTCCTTCTCAGTGTTTAATTTTGTCTAATTTTGTTTCATTTTGTCAAATTAAAGCACAAATCAGTGATTTCACAGGGGTGACCAATCCAGGCTGAATTTTTGAGCCAGCAGAGGAAGATTTCAGTAATATTTAATTTTATTTATTTTGAACCATACAAATAACCAGATTTTCCCCTGTTCCCTCAGTCAGATGACAGGGATTCCAAAAGGGATTCTCTTGAGGAGGGGGAGCTGAGAGACCATCGCATGGAAATCACCATCAGGAACTCACCCTACAGGAGGGAAGACTCCATGGAAGACAGGTGAGGGTGAGGGAATAAAAAGAGGAAAAAATTCCTGAAATTAACATTTCAAATCCTGAAATTACCCTTTCAACGTCCTGAGAAAAGGTTTCAAATATCTGAAGGGAAAATCAAATTTTAGAAGGGAAAATCCTTTTTGCAGCACACACTTGTGGAGCACTGGTTAAGATTTAACCAGATTTAACCCATTTAAGTGTTGTGTTCCAGTTTGGATTTATTGTGGAAACTCAAAATAAAATGGGAATCTTTTCCAACCAAGGAAACCCAAAATAAAATGGGAATCTTTTCCAACCAAGGAATCCAATTTAAGTGTTGTGTTCCAGTTTGGATTTATTGTGGAAACCCAAAATAAAATGGGAATCTTTTCCAAACAAGGAAATCAATTTAAGTGTTGTGTTCCAGTTTGGATTTATTGTGGAAACCCAAAATAAAATTGGAATATTTTCCAACCAAGGAATCCAGTTTAAGTGTTGTGTTCCAGTTTGGATTTATTGTGGAAACCCAAAATAAAATGGGAATCTTTTCCATAATTTAAGTGTTGTGTTCCAGTTTGGATTTATTGTGGAAACCCAAAATAAAATGGGAATCTTTTCCATAATTTAAGTGTTGTGTTCCAGTTTGGATTTATTGTGGAAACCCAAAATAAAATGGGAATCTTTTCCATAATTTAAGTGTTGTGTTCCAGTTTGGATTTATTGTGGAAACTCAAAATAAAACAGGAATCTTTTCCAACCAAGGAAATCAATTTAAGTGTTGTGTTCCAGTTTGGATTTATTGTGGAAACCCAAAATAAAATTGGAATCTTTTCCAACCAAGGAATCCAGTTTAAGTGTTGTGTTCCAGCTTGGATTTATTGTGGAAACCCAAAATAAAATTGGAATATTTTCCAACCAAGGAATCCAGTTTAAGTGTTGTGTTCCAGCTTGGATTTAATGTGGAAACTCACAATAAAATTGGAATCTTTTCCAAACAAGGAATCCAATTTAAGTGTTGTGTTCCAGTTTGGATTTATTATGGAAACTCTAAATAAAACGGGAATCTTTTCCAAACATGGAAACCCATTTAACTGTTGTGTTCCAGTTTGGATTTAATGTGGAAATCCAAAATAAAATGGGAATCTTTTCCATAATTTGAGTGTTGTATTCCAGTTTGGATTTATTGTGGAAACCCAAAATAAAATGGGAATCTTTTCCAACCAAGGAATCCAATTTAAGTGTTGTGTTCCAGTTTGGATTTATTGTGGAAACTCACAATAAAACAGGAATATTTTCCAACCAAGGAATCCAGTTTAAGTGTTGTGTTCCAGTTTGGATTTAATGTGGAAATCCAAAATAAAATAGGAATCTTTTCCAACCAAGGAAATCAATTTAAGTGTTGTGTTCCAGTTTGGATTTATTGTGGAAACTCACAATAAAATGGGAATCTTTTCCAACCAAGGAAATCAATTTAAGTGTTGTGTTCCAGTTTGGATTTATTGTGGAAACCCAAAATAACACGGGAATCTTTTCCAACCAAGGAATCCAGTTTAAGTGTTGTGTTCCAGTTTGGATTTATTGTGGAAACCCACAATAAATAAATATTGTGGAAACCCACAATAAATAAATTTTGATTTATTATGGAAACTCTAAATAAAATGGGAACCTTTTCCAACCAAGGAATCCAGTTTAAGTGTTGTGTTCTAGTTTGGATTTATTGTGGAAACCCAAAATAAAATGGGAATCTTTTCCAACCAAGGAAATCAATTTAAGTGTTGTGTTCCAGTTTGGATTTATTGTGGAAACCCAAAATAAAATTGGAACCTTTTCCAACCAAGGAATCCAGTTTAAGTGTTGTGTTCCAGCTTGGATTTATTGTGGAAACTCAAAATAAAATGGGAATCTTTTCCAAACATGGAAACCAATTTAAGTGTTGTGTTCCAGTTTGGATTTATTGTGGAAACCCAGAATAAAACAGGAATCTTTTCCAAACAAGGAAACCAATTTAAGTGTTGTGTTCCAGTTTGGATTTATTGTGGAAACCCAAAATAAAATGGGAATCTTTTCCAACCAAGGAAACCAATTTAAGTGTTGTGTTCCAGTTTGGATTTATTGTGGAAACCCAAAATAACACGGGAATCTTTTCCATAATTTAAGTGTTGTGTTCCAGTTTGGATTTAATGTGGAAACCCAAAATAAAATGGGAATCTTTTCCAAACAAGGAATCCAGTTTAAGTGTTGTGTTCCAGTTTGGATTTATTGTGGAAACCCAAAATAAAATTGGAATCTTTTCCATAATTTAAGTGTTGTGTTCCAGCATGGATTTATTGTGGAAACCCAGAATAACACGTGAATCTTTTCCAACCAAGGAAACCCATTTAACTGTTGTGTTCCAGTTTGGATTTATTATGGAAACTCTAAATAAAATTGGAATATTTTCCAACCAAGGAATCCAATTTAAGTGTTGTGTTCCAGCTTGGATTTATTATGGAAACTCTAAATAAAATGGGAATCTTTTCCAACCAAGGAATCCAGTTTGTGTTCCAGCTTGGATTTATTGTGGAAACCCAAAATAAAATGGGAATCTTTTCCAAACAAGGAAACCAATTTAAGTGTTGTGTTCCAGTTTGGATTTAATGTGGAAACCCAAAATAAAATGGGAATCTTTTCCAAACATGGAAACCAATTTAAGTGTTGTGTTCCAGTTTTGCTTTATTGTGGAAACCCAGAATAACACGTGAATCTTTTCCAGCCAAGGCAATGTGTGGATCTCCCCTGTCCCCTCCCTGAGCTCTCTCCTTCCTGCCTTCCAGGGGAGAGGAAGATGATTCCTTGGCCATCAAACCCCCCCAGCAAATGTCCAGGAAGGAGAAAACCCATCACAGGAAGGATGAGAAGAGGAAAGAGAAGCGCAGGCACAGGAGCCACTCTGCAGAAGGTGATTCTGGCAGAAGGATAAATCAAATCACTCAGGCTGGGGGAACCCAGCAGCTGCACAGACAGAGGAATTTCAATTGTTCATTTCTGTGGCTGCTTTGGGGCCCTCAGGGGGCTGACAGGGGGTGAGCGTGGTCAGAGGACAGAAATCACTTTGGGACAGGGACACTGAGGTCACTTTTACTCCTTGAGGCCTGATGAGATTCTCTCTGGCTTCACTGAGGGAAAGAACTCTGATCTCTGTACCTGCCAAGAAAAAATAAATATCCTTTCTAAAGACATTCCCATCAATAACAACCATTTTTTACTTTACTTTCATACAGTTATTAATTCAAAACCTTATGGACTTTGGGCTTCCAACCTCCTTTCAGAACAGGAATTTCCTTTTAAGAAGACAACAGAGCTCATGGCAATAGGACAGAAATCACTTTGGGACAGGGACACTGAGGTCACTTCTACTCCTTGAGGCCTGATGAGATTCTCTCTGGCTTCACTGAGTGAAAGATCTCTGATCTCTGTACCTGCCAAGGGAAAAATATCATTTATAGAGACATTCCCATCAATAACAACCATTTCTTACTTTAATACAAATATTCTCTCTGGCTTCACTGAGTGAAAGAACTCTGATCTCTGTACCTGCCAAGGGGA
This sequence comes from Zonotrichia leucophrys gambelii, assembly GCF_028769735.1. Lineage (NCBI taxonomy): Eukaryota > Metazoa > Chordata > Aves > Passeriformes > Passerellidae > Zonotrichia > Zonotrichia leucophrys. Next base: position 1,951,601 of record NC_088190.1, on the reverse strand, counting down.
AAATATCATTTCTAGAGACGTTTCCAGTGTCTATAAAAACCATATTTTAACTTTAATACAAGTATTCTTTCTGGCTTCACTGAGTGAAAGATCTCTGATCTTTGTGCCTGCTAAGGAAAAAAAAAAATAATTTCTAGAGACATTTCCATTGTCTTCCTATCAATAACAGCCTTTTTTTACTTTATTACAAATATATTCTCTGGCTTCACTGAGTGAAAGATCTCTGATATTTGTACATGCCAAGGGGAAAAATATCATTTCTAGAGACATTTCCATTGTCAATAAGAACCTTATTTTAACTTTAATACAAGCACTCTTTCTGGCTTCACTGAGTGAAAGATCTCTGATCTCTGTACCTGCCAAGGGAAAAATATCATTTATAGAGACATTCCCATCAATAACAACCATTTCTTACTTTAATACAAATATTCTCTCTGGCTTCACTGAGTGAAAGATCTCTGATCTTTGTACCTGCCAAGGGAAAAATATCATTTCTAGAGAAGTTTCCAGTGTCTATAAAAACCATATTTTAACTTTAATACAAGTTTTCTTTCTGGCTTCACTGAGTGAAAGATCTCTGATCTTTGTACCTGCTAAGGAAAAAAAAATAATTTCTAGAGACATTTCCATTGTCTTCCTGTCAATAACAGCCATTTTTTACTTTAATACAAATATTCTCTCTGGCTTCACTGAGGGAAAGATCTCTGATCTCTGTACCTGCCAAGGGAAAAATATCATTTCTAGAGACATTTCCAGTGTCTATAAAAACCATATTTTAACTTTAATACAAGTTTTCTTTCTGGCTTCACTGAGTGAAAGATCTCTGATCTTTGTACCTGCTAAGGAAAAAAAAAATAATAATTTCTAGAGACATTTCCATTGTCTTCCTGTCAATAACAGCCATTTTTTACTTTAATATAAATATTCTCTCTGGCTTCACTGAGTGAAAGATCTCTGATCTTTGTACCTGCCAAGGGAAAATAAATATCCTTTCTAGAGACATTCCCATTAATAACAACCATTGTTTACTTTAATATAAATATTCACATAAAACCTTACAGACTTTGGGCTTTCCAACCCCCTTTCAGAACAGGATTTTCCCTTTAAGAAAATCCTGGTCATGATTCTCATCACTTTCACCCCCTGAGTTTTGCTTTTGGTGATTATTTGGAGCAGTAAAACTCAGAAATTGAAGCTGATTTGTGTTTGAAGGGAAATTGAAGCTGGTTTGTGTTTGTTGAAGGGAAGTTGAAGCTGGTTTGTGTTTGTTGAAGGGAAGTTGAAGCTGGTTTGTGTTTTTTGAAGGGAAATTGAAGCTGATTTGTGTTTGTTGAAGGGAAATTGAAGCTGGTTTGTGTTTTTTGAAGGGGAATTGAAGCTGGTTTGTGTTTTTTGAAGGGGAATTGAAGCTGGTTTGTGTTTTTTGAAGGGAAATTGAAGCTGGTTTGTGTTTGTTGAAGGGAAATTGAAGCTGATTTGTGTTTGTTGAAGGGAAATTGAAGCTGATTTGTGTTATTTGAAGGGAAGTTGAAGGTGATTTGTGTTTGTTGAAGGGAAGTTGAAGCTGATTTGTGTTTGTTGAAGGGAAGTTGAAGCTGATTTGTGTTTGTTGAAGGGAAGTTGAAGCTGATTTGTGTTTGTTGAAGGGAAATTGAAGCTGATTTGTGTTTGTTGAAGGGGAATTGAAGCTGATTTGTGTTTGTTGAAGGGGAATTGAAGCTGATTTGTGTTTGTTGAAGGGGAATTGAAGCTGATTTGTGTTTGTTGAAGGGAAATTGAAGCTGGTTTGTGTTTGTTGAAGGGAAATTGAAGCTGATTTGTGTTTTTTGAAGGGGAATTGAAGCTGATTTGTGTTTGTTGAAGGGAAATTGAAGCTGATTTGTGTTTGTTGAAGGGAAGTTGAAGCTGATTTCTGTTATTTGAAGGGAAATTGAAGCTGGTTTGTGTTTGTTGAAGGGAAATTGAAGCTGGTTTGTGTTTGTTGAAGGGGAATTGAAGCTGGTTTGTGTTTGTTGAAGGGGAATTGAAGCTGGTTTGTGTTTTTTGAAGGGAAGTTGAAGCTGATTTGTGTTTTTTGAAGGGAAATTGAAGCTGGTTTGTGTTTGTTGAAGGGAAGTTGAAGCTGGTTTGTGTTTGTTGAAGGGAAGTTGAAGCTGATTTGTGTTTGTTGAAGGGGAATTGAAGCTGATTTCTGTTTTTTGAAGGGAAGTTGAAGCTGATTTCTGTTTTTTGAAGGGAAATTGAAGCTGATTTGTGTTTGTTGAAGGGGAATTGAAGCTGATTTGTGTTTGTTGAAGGGAAATTGAAGCTGATTTGTGTTTTTTGAAGGGAAATTGAAGCTGGTTTGTGTTTGTTGAAGGGGAATTGAAGCTGATTTCTGTTTTTTGAAGGGAAGTTGAAGCTGGTTTGTGTTTGTTGAAGGGGAATTGAAGCTGGTTTGTGTTTGTTGAAGGGAAATTGAAGCTGGTTTGTGTTTGTTGAAGGGGAATTGAAGCTGATTTGTGTTTGTTGAAGGGGAATTGAAGCTGATTTCTGTTATTTGAAGGGAAATTGAAGCTGATTTGTGTTTGAAGGGAAATTGAAGCTGGTTTGTGTTTTTTGAAGGGAATTGAAGCTGGTTTGTGTTTGTTGAAGGGAAGTTGAAGCTGGTTTGTGTTTGTTGAAGGGAAATTGAAGCTGATTTGTGTTTGTTGAAGGGAAATTGAAGCTGATTTCTGTTATTTGAAGGGAAATTGAAGCTGGTTTGTGTTTGTTGAAGGAAAACACGCCCGAGTGAAGGAGAAGGAGCGGGAGCACGAGCGTAGGAAGAGACACCGAGAGGAGCAGGACAAAGCCCGGCGAGAATGGGAGAGACAGAAACGGAGAGAGATGGCCAGGGAACATTCCAGAAGGGAGAGGTACATCCATCCCTGCCCTGAGCACTGGGAAATAACCAAAAAATCCACTTTCTTCTTCACTTCATTATTTTGAAATGCTTTATTGCCATGGATATTCCAGGGGAATCCACTGGAATAAAAATATGAAGCTTTGTGAAGATTTCATTGCTCTTGTATACTGTGATTTCTTATAGTCATTGGTCAGAAAAGAGAAATAAATTAATGCAATTAATAATTTAAATTTAGATAATTATATATAATTATATATAATTATCTAAATTTAAATTATTAATTGCATATTAATATATATATATAATTATATATAATTATATACAATAAATTTAGATAATTATATATAATTATATGCAATAATTAATGTTTAAATGAAATTAATTTTAAAGAAAATAAAATATATAAATAAAAAAATAAATAATCAACTGGGGGCTTGCAGTTCAAGGAATAATTTTTCAAGATTTTATAGAAGAATGGGTTAAAATCATGGGTTTGGAATCACTTTTATCTTGGTGTTTGGTTATTGGTCAAAAGTTATTATTTAGTTCTTGGTCAGAAAAGATCAATTAATGTAGTTTATTTAAATTTAGATAATTATATATAATTATATACAATAATTAATGTTTAAATGAAATTAATTTTAAAGAAAATAAAATATAAAAAAAAAAATAAATAATCAACTGGGGGCTTGCAGTTCAAGGAATAATTTTTCAAGATTTTATAGAAGAATGGGTTAAAATCATAGGTTTGGAATCACTTTTATCTTGGTGTTTGGTTGTTGGTCAAAAGTTATTATTTAGTTCTTGGTCAGAAAAGATAAATAAATTAATGTAGTTAATTTAAATTTAGATAATTATATATAACTATATACAATAATTAATGTTTAAATGAAATTAATTTTAAAGAAAATAAAATATATAAATAAAAAAATAAATAATCAACTGGGGGCTTGCAGTTCAAGGAATAATTTTTCAAGATTTTATAGAAGAATGGGTTAAAATCATAGGTTTGGAATCACTTTTATCTTGGTGTTTGGTTGTTGGTCAAAAGTTATTATTTAGTTCTTGGTCAGAAAAGATAAATAAATTAATGTAGTTAATTTAAATTTAGATAATTATATATAATGATATGCAATAATTAATGTTTAAATGAAATTAATTTTAAAGAAAATAAAATATATAAATAAAAAAATAAATAATCAACTGGGGGCTTGCAGTTCAAGGAATAATTTTTCAAGATTTTGTAGAAGAATGGGTTAAAATCATGGGTTTGGAATCACTTTTATCTTGGTGTTTGGTTATTGGTCAAAAGTTATTATTTAGTTCTTGGTCAGAAAAGATAAATAAATTAATGTAGTTAATTTAAATTTAGATAATTATATATAACTATATACAATAATTAATTTTTAAAGAAATCAGATACATTAATTTTAAATAAATAAAAAGATTGGATGGTTTTAAGGGTTTTTCCAACCTAAAAAATAAGTACAAAGCAGATTTTCACTGGGGATTAATTACCTGGATTATCATGGGATTAATTAACTGGACTGGCTTAATTTCTGCTTAAATCCTGATAGGGTGGAGAACTCCTGCTCTGGATCTTTTAAATTTATTTTTTAAAGGATCAGCTGAAAAACTCCACCTGTTTCTGGGGGTGTTGAGAAGGAAATTGAGCTCAGTGGTTTGGTGCTGCAAAGCAATTTTCCTTCTCTTCACCAAATGAATTTATAACAAACAAAAATGATTTAACCAGATTGAATTTATAACAAACAAAAATGATTTAACCAGATTGAACCAATTTTCAGATTGAACCCGTTTTCCTTCTGAATTTATAACAAAAATGATTTAACCAGATTGAACCAATTTTCAGATTTAACCCGTTTTCCTTCTGAATTTATAACAAAAATGATTTAACCAGATTGAACCAATTTCCAGATTTAACCCGTTTTACTTCTGAATTTATAACAAAAATGATTTAACCAGATTGAACCAATTTCCAGATTTAACCCGTTTTACTTCTGAATTTATAACAAAAATGATTTAACCAGATTGAACCAATTTCCAGATTGAACCCGTTTTCCTTCTGAATTTGTAACCAACAAAAATGATTTAACCACTTTTCCTTCTGAATTTATAACAAACAGAAATGATTTAACCAGATTGAACCAGTTTTCAGATTTAACCAATTTAACCCGTTTTCCTTCTGAATTTAAAACAAACAAAAATGATTTAACCAGATTGAACCAATTTCCAGATTTAACCCGTTTTCCTTCTGAATTTATAACAAACAAAAATGATTTAACCAGATTGAACCAATTTCCAGATTGAACCAATTTTCAGATTTAACCCGTTTTCCTTCTGAATTTATAACAAACAAAAATGATTTAACCAGATTGAACCGATTTCCAGATTGAACCCGTTTTCCTTCTGAATTTATAACAAACAAAAATGATTTAACCAGATTGAACCAATTTTCAGATTGAACCAATTTCCAGATTTAACCCGTTTTCCTTCTGAATTTATAACAGACAAAAATGATTTAACCAGATTGAACCAATTTTCAGATTGAACCAATTTTCAGATTTAACCCGTTTTCCTTCTGAATTTATAACAAAAATGATTTAACCAGATTGAACCGATTTTCAGATTTAACCAATTTCCAGATTTAACCCGTTTTCCTTCTGAATTTATAACAAACAAAAATGATTTAACCAGATTGAATTTGTAACAAACAAAAATGATTTAACCAGATTGAATTTGTAACAAACAAAAATGATTTAACCAGATTGAATTTGTAACAAACAAAAATGATTTAACCAGATTGAACCAATTTCCAGATTGAACCCGTTTTCCTTCTGAATTTATAACAAACAAAAATGATTTAACCAGATTGAACCGATTTCCAGATTTAACCCGTTTTCCTTCTGAATTTATAACCAACAAAAATTCTTTTCCAGAGATCGTTTGGAGCAACTGGAGAGGGAAAGGGAGAGGAAAATCCGGGAGCAGCAGAAGGAGCAGCGGGAGCAGAAGGAGAGGGAGAGGAGAGCTGAGGAGAGGAGGAAGGAGAGAGAAGCCAGGAGAGAAGGTGACTCCCTCTGCATAAATCAGATTTATTATCCCTTTCCTGCCTGTTTACACACTGCTGAATGGAGGGGTAGAAATGGGTTTTATTAAAGCAGCACCAGAATTTAAAAAAAAAATTCAAGTGGGGAGGGTTTGAGATGGGAGGGAGAAGGAAATTTAAGTTTGACATGGGGAGGTAAAATGATGTGATGATGTTGTGGGAATTAAATATCCTGAGAAGTTGGACAGTGAGGTTTTGCCTCTGCCTGTCAGGGAGATTTCCATAAAAACAGGATTTTTGAGGGGAGATTTCCATAAAAACAGGATTTCTGAGGGGGAGATTTCCTATAAAAACAGGATTTCTGAGGGGGAGATTTCCTATAAAAACAGGATTTCTGAGGGGAGATTTCCTATAAAAACAGGATTTCTGAGAGGGAGATTTCCTATAAAAACAGGATTTCTGAGGGGAGATTTCCATAAAAACAGGATTTCTGAGGGGGAGATTTCCTATAAAAACAGGATTTGTGAGAGGGAGATTTCCTATAAAAACAGGATTTCTGAGGGAGAAATTTCCATAAAAACAGGATTTCTGAGGGGGAGATTTCCTATAAAAACAGGATTTCTGAGGGGGAGATTTCCATAAAAACAGGATTTCTGGAGGGGAGATTTCCTATAAAAACAGGATTTCTGGAGGGGAGATTTCCTATAAAAACAGGATTTCTGAGGGGAGATTTCCATAAAAACAGGATTTCTGAGGGAGAGAAAACAGGATTTCTGGAAGGGAGGGTTCCTATAAAAACAGGATTTCTGAGAGGGAGATTTCCTATAAAAACAGGGTTTCTGGAGGGGAAATTTCCTATAAAAACAGGATTTCTGAGGGGGAGATTTCCTATAAAAACAGGATTTCTGGAGGGGAAATTTCCTATAAAAGCATTATTTCTGGAGGGGAAATTTCCTATAAAACAGGATTTGTGAGAGAGAAATTTCCTATAAAAACAGGATTTCTGAGGGGGAGATTTCCATAAAAACAGGATTTCTGGAGGGGAAATTTCCTATAAAAACAGGATTTCTGAGGGGGAGATTTCCTATAAAAACAGGATTTCTGGAGGGGAGATTTCCTATAAAAACAGGATTTGTGAGAGGGAGATTTCCTATAAAAACAGGATTTCTGAGGGGGAGATTTCCTATAAAAGCATGATTTCTGGAGGGGAAATTTCCCATAAAATAGGATTTTTGAGGGGGAGATTTCCATAAAAACAGGATTTCTGGAGGGGAAATTTCCCATAAAATAGGATTTTTGAGGGGGAGATTTCCATAAAAACAGGATTTCTGGAGGGGAAATTTCCTATAAAAACAGGATTTTTGAGGGAGAGATTTCCATAAAAACAGGATTTCTGGAGGGGAAATTTCAGGATTTCTGAGGGGGAGATTTCCTATAAAAACAGGATTTCTGAGAGGGAGATTTCCTATAAAAACAGGATTTCTGAGGGGAGATTTCCTATAAAAACAGGATTTCTGAGGGGAGATTTCCTATAAAAACAGGATTTCTGGAGGAGAAATTTCCTACAAAAACAGGATTTCTGAGGGGAGATTTCCTATAAAAACAGGATTTCTGAGGGGGAGATTTCCTATAAAAACAGGATTTCTGAGGGGAAATTTCCTATAAAAGCATGATTTCTGGAGGAGAAATTTCCCATAAAATAGGATTTGTGAGGGGAGATTTCCTATAAAAACAGGATTTCTGAGGGGGAGATTTCCTATAAAAACAGGATTTCTGAGGGGGAGATTTCCTATAAAAACAGGATTTCTGAGGGGAGATTTCCATAAAAACAGGATTTCTGAGGGGAGATTTCCTATAAAAACAGGATTTCTGGAGGGGAAATTTCCCAAAAAATAGGATTTTTGAGGGAGAGATTTCCATAAAAACAGCATTTCTGGAGGTGCCACTGTGTTCAGTGGTTCTGAACTCTTTGGCTGAGCCTAACTCAGTTTGATAGAGGTTGAAACCCCAAAATTCCATGTTTTAGGGATTTGGGGGAATAAATTGCAAAGGGGAGAGCTCATGTTGGTACTCAGGGCATGGAGTGGGAGTCAGGTGGGATCAGTGGTGCCTGAAGAATTTCAGTTTTGCACTTTTTGCATGTTGGCTGTTTGCAATCTCAATTTTTGCTTCAAGGATCTCTGGCCCAGCTTTGTGAGGTAAAAAATCAGAGCCCATTCCTGTGATCAGGTGACAGAGATTATTCAAGCACAGCAAAACAATTCATTTTTTGCTTTCTCTTTCTTGCTCAGCTCATACCAAACAGCTCCTGTTTGTGCTTGGCTTTCTGCTGATAGTGCTCAATCTGTGTAACTTTGCATTTCATTGATTTTATTGTTCTGAATGTTCTGTCAGCTCCTTCTAAACCTCAGCTGGTTTGATTTTACATATTTTCCACTTCTTTCTCTGGCATTAATGCTTTAGAATCAGGGTGTTTATTGTGTAACACTCAGGGCAGCTTGCTTCTGTTTTTTTAAGTGTGGCAGCAGCTTTCTCTAAGCAGTACAAACCCATATTTTATTTGAGATCAATCAAAACCCTTCATTCTCCCAGAAAGAAGAGTTAAATACTGATTTGATACTTAATATAATATAATATACTTTAATACTTAATATAATATAATATACTTTAATACTTAATATAATATACTTAAGTTTAAATACTTACATTTAATACTTAAATACTGATTTAAGTAGGTTCCTCTCCCATTCTTCCCTATTACCCTGTTAAAAAAAAATAATTAAAAACATTCCAATCAGGTGGCTGTGGCAGACAGGACAACTCTAATTAGGCAGCTGTAACAATTTCTTGTGGTTTTGTTTTCCCTAGTTTCTGCACACCATAGAACAGTGAGGGAAGAATATGGAGACAAAGTAAAAATGAGACCCTGGAGTCGCAGCCCTTTGCGCCAGCAGAGAGACAAGCTTGAGCAAGGAGAGAGCAGGAAACCAGGTAGCATCTGCCACTCTACACTGTCTTGGGGGACAGCTGGGGGAAAAAAAAATCAAATTCAATCCAATTCAATTTATTTTGAGTCTCAAAGAACCATCCCAGGTGCTCAGTTCCAGCTCAGCCCCAGCGGCGTCAATCTGGAATCCTCACCAATGGCTCTTTGCTGAAGCACTGCTGGTTTTGCAGGATATGCACAAGTGATAAATGGAATATTTAGCAATTGGAAAAGGTTCAAAATGAGTTAGTTCAGTGGTGGAAGAAGCAGCTGACTGAATTGTTAAAATCCTGCAGTTGAATTGCCTTGCAGGTTAAAAAGGGATTGGTTACTCCAGCTCCAGGTGGATTTGGGGTTAGGAGCTGAATTACCTTGAAAAGTGACCTCAGTGAGCTTCACTGATTCTGTCACCTTGTAGAATAATTAGATACTGAAGGCAGAGTTCTGCTTAGGTGGAATTTTGTTATCCAAGCCAGAAAATGATCCCACCTGAAGGTTCTTGGGGTAGGGAATTTGCACAAGTGACATAAAAACGCCTTTGTTTGAGGGAGGAAAGCTCTGATGTGGGCAGCTGTGAAAAGAAGTGGAGGCACCCAGAGCAGGATGGAATCAGCTGGAATTTATTGTGGAGTTGGAATTCCAGGTGGAGGCACCCAGAGCAGGATGGAATCAATGGAATTCCAAGTGGAGGCACCCAAAGTGGGATGGAATCAGCTGGAATTAATTTTAGAGATGTAATTCCAGATGTAGGCACCCAGAGCAGAATGGAATTCCAGGTAGAGGCACTCAAAACAGGATGGAATCAATGGAATTCCAGGTGGAGGCACCCAGAGCAGAATGGAATTAGCTGGAATTCCAGATGTAGGCACCCAGAGCAAGGTGGAATCCCTGGAATTCCAGATGTAGGCACACAGAGCAGGATGGAATCAGCTGGAATTTATTGTAGAGATGGAATTCCAGGTGGAGGCACCCAGAGCAGGATGGAATTAGCTGGAATTCCAGATGTAGGCACCCAGAGCAGGATGGAATCAATGGAATTAATTGTAGAGTTGGAATTCCAAATGTAGGCACCCAAAGTGGGATGGAATCAGCTGGAATTAATTGTAGAGATGTAATTCCAGATGTAGGCACCCAGAGCAGGATGGAATCAATGGAATTCCAGGTGGAGGCACCCAGAGCAGGATGGAATCAATGGAATTCCAGGTGGAGACACCCAGAGCAGAATGGAATTAGCTGGAATTCCAAATGTAGGCACCCAAAGTGGGATGGAATCAGCTGGAATTTATTGTGGAGTTGGAATTCCAGATGTAGGCACCCAGGGCAGGATGGAATCAATAGAATTCCAGGTGGAGACACCCAGAGCAGGATGGAATCAATGGAATTCCAGATGTAGGCACCCAAAGTGGGATGGAATCAGCTGGAATTAATTTTAGAGATGGAATTCCAGATGTAGACACCCAGAGCAGGGTGGAATCCCTGGAATTCCAGATGTAAGCATCCAGAGCAGAATGGAATCAGCTGGAATTAATTGTAGAGTTGGAATTCCAGATGTAGGCACCCAGAGCAGGATGGAATCAATGGAATTCCAGGTGGAGACACCCAGAGCAGGATGGAATCAGCTGGAATTAATTGTAGAGATGGAATTCCAGGTGGAGGCACCCAGAGCAAGGTGGAATCCCTGGAATTCCAGATGTAGGCACCCAGAGCAGGATGGAATTCCAGGTGGAGGCACCCAGAGCAGGATGGAATCAATGGAATTCCAGGTGGAGGCACCCAGAGCAGGATGGAATCAGCTGGAATTTATTGTAGAGATGTAATTCCAGGTGGAGGCACCCAGAGCAGGATGGAATCAATGGAATTAATTGTAGAGTTGGAATTCCAGGTGGAGGCACCCAGAGCAGAATGGAATTAGCTGGAATTCCAAATGTAGGCACCCAAAGTGGGATGGAATCAGCTGGAATTAATTGTAGAGATGTAATTCCAGATGTAGGCACCCAGAGCAAGGTGGAATCCCTGGAATTCCAGGTGGAGGCACCCAGAGCAGGATGGAATCAATGGAATTCCAGGTGGAGGCACCCAGAGCAGGATGGAATTCCAGGCAGAGGCACTCAAACCAGGATGGAATCAGTGGAATTCCAGGTGGAGACACCCAGAGCAGAATGGAATTAGCTGGAATTCCAAATGTAGGCACCCAAAGTGGGATGGAATCAGCTGGAATTAATTTTAGAGATGTAATTCCAGGTGGAGGCACCCAGAGCAGGATGGAATCAATGGAATTCCAGATGTAGGCACCCAGAGCAGGATGGAATCAATGGAATTAATTGTAGAGTTGGAATTCCAAGTGGAGGCACCCAGAGCAGGATGGAATCAATGGAATTCCAGGTGGAGGCACCCAGAGCAGAATGGAATTAGCTGGAATTCCAAATGTAGGCACCCAAAGTGGGATGGAATCAGCTGGAATTAATTTTAGAGATGTAATTCCAGGTAGAGGCACTCAAACCAGGATGGAATCAATGGAATTCCAGATGTAGGCACCCAGAGCAGGATGGAATTAGCTGGAATGAATTGTAGAGATGTAATTCCAGGTGGAGACACCCAAAGTGGGATGGAATCAGCTGGAATTTATTGTAGAGATGTTATTTCAGATGTAGGCACCCAGAGCAGGATGGAATCAATGGAATTCCAGATGTAGGCACCCAAAGTGGGATGGAATCAGCTGGAATTTATTGTAGAGATGTAATTCCAGGTGGAGGCACCCAGGGCAGGATGGAATCAATGGAATTCCAGGTGGAGGCACCCAAAGCAGGATGGAATCAGCTGGAATTAATTGTAGAGTTGGAATTGCAGGTGGAGACACCCAGAGCAGAATGGAATTAGCTGGAATTCCAAATGTAGGCACCCAAAGTGGGATGGAATCAGCTGGAATTAATTGTAGAGATGGAATTCCAGGTAGAGGCACTCAAACCAGGATGGAATCCCTGGAATTCCAGCTGGAGACACCCAGAGCAAGGCCTGGGAAGCTCCTTCCCCATCAACACCAGAGATTTTTCATAGTGAGCACTCTGGCAGTAACCAGTGTGTAGGGACCTGTCCTGGTGATTTTTGTCACCATGGTGCTTTTTTCCCTTTTTTTCCCCATTTTAATTCATCTTAGGAACACCTCATGTTTAAAAATCAGGTCAATATTTCATATTTTTGGTTGTCAAACCTGCACCACTACAATTCAGAAAAGCTGTTTGTCATTGAGCAGAGTGTGAAATGATGCTTCTTATTTATTTTTTTAGTGCTGTGAATTTCCAATACTGAATATTCAGCACTGATTTAATGCCAGCAGAAAGTGAAGCAGGGAATTCAGGAATGGAAATGATACTCAATTAGCACTGTGCTTTTAATTTTTGTGGTTTCAGCAGTAAAAGAAGAGAAACCAGAAGAGAGGGATCCTCTGTCAGACTTGCAGGACATCAGTGACAGCGAGAGAAAAACCAGCTCAGCAGAGTCTTCCTCAGGTGATTGAATGCAATTAGGAGCTGTAATTAATTGTAGAGATGTCATTAATTTCTCTGTGAGTGTTAAATGCCTGATTATTCCTGGACAGAATCTGGATCAGGCTCAGAAGAGGAGGAGGAAGAGTCCAGCAGTGAAGGCTCTGAGGAAGAGGGGGAGGAAGAGGAGGAGGAGGAGGAGACAGGCAGCAATTCTGAGGAGGTGTCTGAGCAATCAGCAGGTGAGGATTCCACCTAGGGCTGCCTGATTTCCTTTATTTTCCTCATGCTGTGTTGTTTTATTGGAACATTTTCCTTTTCTCTTAGTCTAGGCCAGGCTGAGACCTCACAAAATAAAACCCCCAAGTCCCATTCTGTCCTTTTGGTAGAGATAATCCCAATTCTTATCTCAGGAGCCAGAGCAGAAACCTGAGAGCCATTTCTGTCAGAGGTTCTGTGCCATCAAATGCTCTGCACAGCACAGGTTGCACTTTGGGGGGTGTGAAATCCAAATATCTTTGGCATTTTGTGTTATTATCTTCATTCATTTGGAAAAAACTTCTGAAATTTGCAACTGAAAATAATTCCAAGTTCAGTAAAGAGGTCTGAGTGCAGTGTTCTTGTAATTAATTAGTAAAGGCACAAGAGCAGGCTCTGATTGATGCCTGGGTGTTTTTCTTTAAAATAATTACAATTAATCAGGAAATATTCATTATTTATTTACCTGCCCACATCCCAGTTCCCAGAGAACTGGTAAGAGTTGTGTTCCCTGCTGGAAGTGAACAGAATTTCCTGGTCATGGCAGAGGTGGGAGAGGATTCCAGCAGGGATTTCCTCCCGGGGAGCTGCAGAAATTTGGATTTTTCCAACCAAACTTGGTTCTGTTTTGCAGAGGAGGTGAGCGAGGAGGAAATGAGCGAAGAGGAGGAACGGGAGAATGGAAACCACATCCCAGTTGGTACAATGCAAATATTGAATGTTTTAAAGAAGTGTTTGCCTGAGTTTCTGCAGCTAGATAAATCTGTTTCTACAAATATTTAAAATATCAAAATGCTGTTCTCATGTCAACCTCAGAAATTCCTTGAAATCTGCTCCAAGCTTTGTGTTTAGAGGGAATCAGTCTCATGAGCTGATGTTTCCTTCTCTTTCATTTGTGTTTTGTCTTCTCATCAAAATCAGAGAATGAGACCCAGAATGAGAATCTTGGGTCACTTTTCCATTCTGGTGTAAAGATTTATTTTTCTCACCTGCTGCATTAACACTGGAATCAGAATCAGAGAATGAGACCCAGAATGAGAATCTTGGGTCACTTTTCCATTCTGGTGTAAAGATTTATTTTTCTCACCTGCTGCATTAACACTGGAATCAGAATCAGAGAATGAGACCCAGAATGAGAATCTTGGGACAATTTTCTCTTCCATTCTGGTGTAAATTTATTTTTCTCACCTGGAAACTGTAGGTGAATTCCTGAAAGCCAGAATAGAAATTTGCCTTCTCCACCATCCTCTGCCACGCAGTGCTCAATGTCACCACCTTGATTTCCCTAAATAAATGAAGAATTAAGTTGATTTAATCCTCACAGCTCCTCTTTCCACCACTGATTCTGAATTTTAAAGTTCCAGAGTTGAGGTTTGACCAGGATTCTGCAGGGAGTGAGGTGGAGGTCACTTTTCCATTCTCATGTCAGGATTTATTTTTCTCACCTGCTGCATTAACACTGGAATCCAAAATCAGAGAATGAGACCCAGAATGAGAATCTTGGGTCACTTTTCTCTTCCATTCTGGTGTCAAGATTTATTTTTCTCACCTGCTGCATTAACACTGGAATCAAAATCAGAGAATGAGACCCAGAATGAGAATCTTGGGACAATTTTCTCTTCCATTCTGGTGTAAATTTATTTTTCTCACTTGGAAACTGTAGGTGAATTCCTGAAAGCATCACCTTTGCCAGAATAGAAATTTGGCTTCTCCACCATCCTCTGCCACGCTGTGCTCAATGTCACCACCTTGATTTCCCTAAATAAATGAAGAATTAAGTTGATTTAATCCTCACAGCTCCTCTTTCCACCACTGATTCTGAATTTTGAAGTTGCAGAGTCGAGGTTTGGCTGGGATTCTGCAGGGAGTGAGGTGGAGGTCACTTTTCCATTCTGGTGTCAAGATTTATTTTTCTCACCTGCTGCATTAACACTGGAATCAAAATCAGAGAATGAGACCCAGAATGAGAATCCAAAATCAGAGAATGAGACCCAGAATGAGAATCTTGGGTCACTTTTCCATTCTGGTGTCAAGATTTATTTTTCTCACCTGCTGCATTAACACTGGAATCAAAATCAGAGAATGAGACCCAGAATGAGAATCTTGGGACAATTTTCTCTTCCATTCTGGTGTAAATTTATTTTTCTCACCTGGAAACTGTAGGTGAATTCCTGAAAGCCAAGAGGAGAAATTTGGCTTCTCCACCATCTGCCACGCTGTGCTCAATGTCACCACCCTGATTTCCCTAAATAAATGAAGAATTAAGTTGATTTAATCCTCTTTCCACCACTGATTCTGACTTTTGAAGTTCCAGAGTTGAGGTTTGGCTGGGATTCTGCAGGGAGTGAGGTGGAGGTCACTTTTCCATTCTGGTGTCAGGATTTATTTTTCTGACCTGCTGCATTAACACTGGAGTCAAAATCAGAGAATGAGACCCAGAATGAGAATCCAAAATCAGAGAATGAGACCCAGAATGAGAATCTTGGGTCACTTTTCCATTCTGGTGTCAGGATTTATTTTTCTCACCTGCTGCATTAACACTGGAATCAGAATCAGAGAATGAGACCCAGAATGAGAGTGAGAATCTTGGGTCACTTTTCCATTCTGGTGTAAATTTATTTTTCTCACCTGCTGCATTCACTGTAGGTGAATTCCTGAAAGCCAAGAAGAGAAATTTGGCTTCTCCACCATCCTCTGCCACGCTGTGCTCAATGTCACCACCTTGATTTCCCTCAATAAATGAAGAATTAAGTTGATTTAATCCTCTTTCCACCACTGATTCTGACTTTTGAAGTTGCAGAGTCGCGGTTTGACCGGGATTCTGCAGGCAGTGAGGGGGAGGAGGAGGAGGTGGCTGAAGGCTCCCCTCACTCCAATGCCATGACAGAAGGGGAATTCATTCCTGACTCTCCAGCTTCCTCCCCCATCGAGCTCAAACAGGAGCTGCCCAAATACCTTCCTGCCCTGCAGGTGAGGAAATATCCTCTCCAATATTTTTGATATCATTGATAACTGTTATCTTGCTCTTGCTGTCTGAAAAAATATCCTTGTGAGATATTGTTATATTATTATAACAATATATAATAATTGTAACATATATAAAAATTATAACAATAATTAAAACAATAATTAAAAACAAAAATTAAAACAATAATTAAAACAAAAAATTATAACATATATAAAAATTATAACAATAATATAATAATAACAATAATAATAATAATTATTATTATTATATTATTATAACAAAACTCCTTGTGAGAGTTCTGTTATCATAAACAGAAACTGGTTATTCTTTATGTTGCCAACAACAAAGTGACAATATTAATATTAATATTGATATTAATATTATTATTAATATAAATTATAAATTTATAAAATATATATATAAATAAATATATTATATTTAAATTAAATAATATATTTAAATTATATATATTATATATATATATATATATATATTATATATATTATATATATTATATATATAATGTATAATATATTTAAATTATATCTAAATATATATTTAAATTAAATAATATATTTAAATATATATTTTATATATATATAAAATATAAATTATTAATATAAAAATATTAATAAAAATCAATTTTTTACTAATTAATTCTGTGAAATAATAGATATAAATATAATTACTAATTAATTATGCTGCCTTTGTGCAAAAGTGAACGGAATAATTGAATTAATCTACTGAAACACAGGATTCCTTTAGGAACTCCATGAAAAGCAAACCCCAAACACACCTTTCCCATATGGTTTAGAGCTGAATCCTTCTGGTAAATTTTAACTGTGAAGTTGTTCTAAAAGCAAAGCCTTCCCCCAGTAAATGCTGTTGCTGTGATTTCCAGGGCTGTCGCAGCGTGGAGGAATTCCAGTGTCTGAACAGGATTGAGGAGGGAACCTATGGAGTGGTGTACAGGGCCAAGGACAAAAAGACTGGTGGGTATCAGAGCCCTCCTCTTCCTCAGGCTGGAAATTCTCATTTTACATTTTCAGTGATCAACAAAATCTATTTAAAATATTTCTTTACCAGCAATATTTCTTTATTTGCTCATTTCAAGGCAGAACAGCACAGATAATTCAATATTTAATCAGTGAGACAATTAATAATTATAATTATATATAATATATATAATATATATATATTTATATAATATATCATATATATAATAATTATAATAATTCACCTGGTATTGTGAATTATTAACTGTGTGATGGGAAATGTTTCCTGTGAGTTATTAACTGTGTGATGGGAAATGTTTCCTGTGAATTAGTAACTGTGTGATGGGAAATGTTTCCTGTGAATTATTAACTGTGTGATGGGAAATGTTTCCTGTGAATTATTATTAACTGTGTGATGGGAAATGTTTCCTTTGCAGATGAAATCGTGGCTCTGAAGAGACTGAAAATGGAAAAGGAGAAGGAAGGTTTCCCCATTACTTCTCTGAGAGAAATAAATACAATTCTGAAAGCTCAGCACCTGAATATTGTCACTGTCAGAGTAAGGCTGCAATCTTTTATGGCTTTTATTTTGTTGAAATATTCCTCTTGGCTTTTAAATATCAAAATATCAGCAACCCTGGCAGATCTTGCTGCTGTGAACAGTTGTGTGCTGCTCATAAGGCACAATCTGATATTTTACCAAAAAATGAGCAGTTTTTTAATAGAAAAAATATCATTTTTTAAAGATTTTACCAATGGCAGCCCCATCCTCTGGCAGATCTTGCTGCTGTGAACAGTTGTGTGCTGCTCACAATCTGATATTTTACCAAAAAATGAGCAGGTTTTTAATAGAAAAAATACAATTTTTAAAGATTTTACCAATGGCAGCCCCATGCTCATAAGGCACAATCTGATATTTTACCAAAAAATGAGCAGTTTTTTTAATAGAAAAAATACAATTTTTAAGGATTTTACCAATGGCAGCCCCATGCTCATAAGGCACAATCTGATATTTTACCAAAAAATGAGCAGTTTTTTTAATAGAAAAAAAATACAATTTTTAAAGATTTTACCAATGCAGCCCATGCTCATAAGGCACAATCTGATATTTTACCAAAAAATGAGCAGCTTTTTAATAGAAAAAATACAATTTTAAGATTTACCAATGGCAGCCCCATCCTAAATCTATATTTACAAATACATTTTATTAAATGAAAATAATACATATTTTAAAGATTTTTACCATGGAGCGCATCCTCTAAATTTCTATTTACATTTCTAAATTTACATTTCTAAATACATAAATTCATAATTCTAAAATACATCAATTTACATTTCTAAAATAGATTTTGGATGCTTTTTAAGCACCATGTGTAAGTTTTGCTGGTTTATCCTCTAAATTTCTATTTACATTTCTAAATTTACATTTCTAAATTTACATTTCTAAATTCTAAATACATATTTAAACATAAATACATCATTTCTCTCTAAATAGATTTTGGATGCTTTTAAGCACCAAGTTTTGCGGTTTATCTCTATTCTATTATCAATTCATTTCTAATTCTAATCACATTCAAATCTAATACATCAATTCATTTCTAATAGATTTAGATGCTTAACCATGTTAAGTTGCTGTTTATCCTCTAAATTCATTCATTAAATTTACATTTCTAATATAAATTAAATTAAACATCTTCCATCTCTAAAATAGATTGATGCTTTTAGACATGTGTAGGTTTTGCTCATTGTTTGTGTGTTGCAGGAGATTGTTGTGGGCAGCAACATGGATAAAATCTACATTGTGATGAATTATGTGGAGCACGACCTGAAGAGCCTGATGGAAACCATGAAACAGCCGTTCCTGCCAGGTACTGGGCTCCCATCCCTGCATTTTCCTGTTTGCTCCCAAAACCTCACCCAAATGTCATTTATTGTCTTCAATGCATTTTTTAATAATTTATTTGTTTTCTTCAATGCATTTTTTTGTCATTTATTTCTCTTCTTCAATGCATTTTTATTGTTTATTTCCTTTCTTCAATGCATTTTTTTGTCATTTATTTATTTCTTCAATGCATTTTTTATCATTTATTTATTTCTTTTCTTCAATGCATTTTTTTCTCATTTATTTCTTTCTTTTCTTCAATGCATTTTTTTATCATTTCTTTTCTTCAATGCATTTTTTTGTCATTTATTTATTTCTTTTCTTCAGTGCATTTTTTAATTTCTTTTCTTCAATGCATTTTTTTATCATTTATTTATTTCTTTTCTTCAATGCATTTTTTATCATTTATTGATTTCTTCAATGCATTTTATCATTTATTAATTTCTTCAATGCATTTTTTTATCATTTATTATCTATTTTCTTCAATGCATTTTTTTTATCATTTATTTATTTCTTTTCTTCAATGCTTTTTTTATCATTTATTTCTTTCTTTTCTTCCATGCATTTTTTTATCATTTATTATCTCTTTTCTTCCATGCATTCTTTTATCATTTATTGATTTCTTTTCTTCAATGCATTTTTTTTATCATTTATTTATTTCTTCAGTGCAAATAATGATTAAATTGCAAATAAATGATAAAAAAATGCATTTTTTAAATTTATTTCTTTTCTTCAATGCATTTTTTTAATAATTTATTTTTTCTTTTCTTCAATGCATTTTTTAATCATTTATTTCCTTTCTTCAATGCGTTTTTTATCATTTATTTCTTTTCTTCAATGCATTTTTTATCATTTATTTTTTTCTTCAATGCGTTTTTTTTTATCATAGATTTCTTCAACGCATTTTTTTATCATTTCTTTCTTTTCTTCAATGCTTTTTTTAATCATTTATTTCTTTTCTTCAATGCATTTTTTTTATCATTTATTTATTTCTTTTCTTCCATGCATTTTTTTATCATTTATTTCTTTTCTTCAATGCATTTTTTATCATGATTTCTTTTCTTCAATGCATTTTATCATTTATTTATTTCTTCAATGCATTTTTTATCATTTATTTCTTTCTTTTCTTCAATGCATTTTTTTATCATTTATTATCTATTTTCTTCCATGCATTTTTTTATCATTTATTATCTATTTTCTTCCATGCATTCTTTTATCATTTATTTATTTCTTTTCTTCAATGCATTTTTTTATCATTTATTTCTTTCTTTTCTTCAATGCATTTTTTTTATCATTTATTTTCTTCAATGCATTTTTTTATCATTATTTTCTTCAATGCATTTTTTAATAATTCTTTTTCAATGCATTTTTTTGTCATTTATTTCTTTTCTTCAATGCATTTTTATCATTTATTTCCTTTCTTCAATGCATTTTTTTGTCATTTATTTATTTATTTTCTTCAATGCATTTTTTTATCATTTATTTCTTTTCTTCAATGCATTTTTTTATCATTTATTTATTTCTTTTCTTCAATGCATTTTATCATTTATTATCTATTTTCTTCAATGCATTTTTTTTATCATTTATTTCTTTTCTTCAATGCATTTTTTTATCATTTATTATCTATTTTCTTCAATGCATTTTATCATTTATTTATTTCTTTTCTTCAATGCAAATAATGATAAATAAATTGCAAATAAATGATAAAAAATGCTTTTTTTATCATTTATTTATTTCTTTTCTTCAATGCATTTTTTTATCATTTATTTATTTCTTTTCTTCAATGCAAATAATGATAAATAAATTGCAAATAAATGATAAAAAATGCATTTTTTATCATTTATTTATTTCTTTTCTTCAATGCATTTTTTTATCATTTATTTATTTCTTTTCTTCAATGCATTTTTTCTCATTTATTCCTTGATTTTTGCTCCTTGCAGGGGAGGTGAAGACTCTGATGATTCAGTTACTCCGAGGGGTCAAACACCTCCACGACAACTGGATCCTCCACCGAGACCTGAAAACGTCCAACCTGCTGCTCAGCCATTCCGGCATTTTAAAGGCAAGAATTGGGGGAAAAAATGAGGAAATCAGGACAAATTCAGTGCTGCAGAATGGTGGCTGTGCAGGGCTGGAAATGCTGTTTGTTTTGTTTTCAGGTGGGGGATTTTGGGCTGGCCAGGGAGTACGGCTCCCCCCTGAAGCCCTACACGCCCGTGGTGGTGACGCTGTGGTACCGAGCCCCTGAGCTGCTGCTGGGAGCCAAGGTCAGCTCCTCCTCCTCCTCTCTGTGTTAGAAACACCTGGCTGCATTTTATAAACTGTTAGCAAAGTGTGAGCAGTGAATTGTAGTGATTTATAGCTGGAAATCCTGATTATTCTATCAGCGTTATTATTATTGTCATCACTATCGTCCTATATCAATGGAAATCCTGATTATTCTATTATTATTATTATTATTATCACTGTCATCCTATATCAATGGAAATCCTGATTATTCTATCATCGTTATTATTATCATTATTATCATCACTATCATCCTATATCAATAGAAATCCTGATTATTCTATCATTATTATTATTATTATTATTATCATCATTATCAGCACTATCATCCTATATCAGTGGAAATCCTGATTATTCTATTATTATTATTATTATTATCATCACTATCATCCTGTATCAATGGAAATCCTGATTATGCTATCATTATTATTATTATTATCATCATTATCATCACTATCGTCCTATATCAATGGAAATCCTGATTATTCTATCATCATTATTATTATCATCACTATCATCCTATATCAATGGAAATCCTGATTATTCTATTATTATTATTATCATCACTATCATCCTATATCAATGGAAATCCTGATTATTCTATCATCATTATTATCATCACTATCATCCTATATCAATGAAAATCCTGATTATTCTATCATCGTTATTATTATTGTCATCGTTATCATTCTATATCAATGGAAATCCTGATTATTCTATCATCATTATTATTATCATCACTATCATCCTATATCAATGGAAATCCTGATTATTCTATCATCATTATTATTATCATCACTATCATCCTATATCAATGGAAATCCTGATTATTCTATCATCATTATTATTATCATCACTATCATCCTATATCAGTGGAAATCCTGATTGTTCTATCATCATCATTATTATCATCATTATCATTCTATATCAATGGAAATCCTGATTATTCTATCATCATTATTGTTATTATCATCATTATCATCAGTATCATCCTATATCAATGAAAATCCTGATTATTCTATCATCATCATTATCATCATTATCATTCTATATCAATGGAAATCCTGATTATTCTATTATTATTATTATCATCACTATCATCCTATATCAATGGAAATCCTGATTATTCTATTATTATTATTATTATTATCATCACTATCATCCTATATCAATGGTAAGCCTGATTATTCTATCATTATTATTATCATCATTATTATCATCACTATCATCCTATATCAGTGGAAATCCTGATTATTCTATCATCATCGTTATTATTATTATCATCATTATCATCACTATCATTCTATATCAGTGGAAATCCTGATTATTCTATTATTATTATTATTATTATCATCATTATCATCACTATCATCCTATATCAGTGGAAATCCTGATTATTCTATCATTATTATTATTATTATTATTATTATTATTATTATCATTATTATTATTATTATTATCACTATCATCCTATATCAATGGAAATCCTGATTATTCTATTATTATTATTATTATCATCACTATCATCCTGTATCAATAGAAATCCTGATTATTCTATCATCGTTATTAGTATCATCACTATTGTCCTATCATCCTATATCAATGGAAATCCTGATTATTCTATTATTATTATTATTATTATTATTATTATTATTATCACTATCATCCTATATCAATGGAAATCCTGATTATTCTATCATTATTATTATTATCATCACTATCATCCTATATCAATGGAAATCCTGATTATTCTATCATTATTATTATTATTATCATCATTATCATCACCATCATCCTATATCAGTGGAAATCCTGATTATTCTATCATCATTATTATTATTATTATCATCACTATCATCCTATATCAATGGAAATCCTGATTATTCTATCATCACTATCATCCTATATCAATGGAAATCCTGATTATTCTATCATTATTATTATTATTATCATCACTATCATCCTATATCAATGGAAATCCTGATTATTCTATTATTATTATTATTATTATCATCACTATCATCCTATATCAATGGAAATCCTGATTATTCTATCATTATTATTATTGTTATCATCACTATCATCCTATATCAATGGAAATCCTGATTATTCTATCATCATTATTATTATTATCATCATTATTATTATTATCATTATTATCATCACTATCATCCTATATCAATGGAAATCCTGATTATTCTATCATTATTATTATTATCATCATTATCATCACTATCATCCTATATCAATGGAAATCCTGATTATTCTATTATTATTATTATCATCACTATCATCCTGTATCAATGGAAATCCTGATTATTCTATTATTATTATTATTATTATTATCATCATCACTATCGTCCTATATCAATGGAAATCCTGATTATTCTATCATCATTATTATTATTATCATCATTATCATCACTATCATCCTATATCAATGGAAATCCTGATTATTCTATCATCATTATTATTATTATCATCACTATCATCCTATATCAATGGAAATCCTGATTATTCTATCATCATTATTATTATTATCATTATTATCATCACTATCATCCTATATCAATGGAAATCCTGATTATTCTATTATTATTATTATCATCACTATCATCCTATATCAGTGGAAATCCTGATTATTCTATCATCATTATTATTATCATCACTATTATATCAATGGAAATCCTGATTATTCTATTATTATTATTATTATTATCATCATTATCATCACTATCATCCTATATCAATGGAAATCCTGATTATTCTATCATCACTATCATCCTATATCAATGGAAATCCTGATTATTCTATCATCATCATTATCATCATTATCATCATTATCATTCTATATCAATGGAAATCCTGATTATTCTATCATCATCATTATCATCACTATCATCACTATCATCCTATATCAATGGAAATCCTGATTATTCTATCATTATTATTATTATCATCTCTATCATCCTATATCAGAGGAAATCCTGATTATTCTATCATCATCATCATCATCATCATTATTATTATTATTATTATTATTATTATTATTATTATTATTATTATTATTATCATCACTATCATTCTATATCAATGGAAATCCTGATTATTCTATCATCATTATTATTATCATAATCACTATCGTCCTATCTCACTATCATCCATAAATATATAAATGATTATATAATTTATTATTCTACATTATTTATATTATTGTTGTATGTCTTCATATATATAATTATTCAATATATATATTTTAAATGTATATTTAATATAAATATATATTTAGTATATATATTTATTATATTTATATATTATATATTTTCATATATTTATAATATATTATATATAGTTATTAGATATATTATAATAATATAAAATATATATTATTCAAGATATAATTATTATATATTATTAAATATGTAATCTATTATTATAATAGCATTTTATTATAGAATGTTATCATATATTGGTATATATTTTTACTCCTAATGGAAATATTATTATTATATATTATACTATTATATAATATATTATTATCACTATTATTATATAATTATACTATTGTATATAATTGTATTATATATATTATATTTATTATATGTATTATAATTATTATATATAATTGTATATTTTAAAATATTATTATAGGTTATTAAGTATATAATCTATTAATTTTATTGTATAGTTTTATAATGTATTTTTATCTATTTTTCCTCATAATGAAATAATTATTATTATTGTTGTTATTATTGTTATGATTTATTTTTCCTCCCAATGACATCTCCAACCCTTCCATGCTCCCCACACTGATGGGTTTTGTCCCTTGGAATTCTGCTCAGTGCTGATGGATTGTGGCAAAACTGTCACCTTTGGCAGCTGGATTTTAAATGTCCTTTTACATGAGTTGAAAAATGTCTTTTAAAATTAATCTAAATAATCTGAGAGCAGAACAAGGTGCTGGCACTGTTCTAGAATGTTCCCTGCTGGTCGCTGAAATCTGGGTGAAATCAAGAGCCCTGCCAGAAAAAAATTCTGATTTTTCAGCTGTGCTGCTTTGTTTGTGAGTGGAAAAGAGAGGCATCAGTGTGGAAACTTCCACCTTTCATCCTGAAAGATTTGTGTACATGGGTATTGCTCAGAATTCATAATTAGAAATTTGAAATAATTACAGAGAGATAATAATTGAGAGAATAATTGAGACCTGGCCCTTGGGTGTGGGACTGGTTGTGTGTGTTCTGCTCAAAAAAACCCCAAATAAACCCCCAGAAACCACAACATCCCTCCAAACAACTCAGTGAAGAATCTTCCTGATTTTTGAGGTGTAATTTATTTATTTATTATTATTAATTTATTTATTTCCCTTTTTCCCAGGAGTATTCCACAGCCATAGACATGTGGTCAGTGGGGTGCATCTTTGGGGAGCTGCTGACACAGAAGCCGCTGTTCCCAGGGAAGTCAGAGATCGACCAGATTAACAAAGTCTTTAAGGTAATTTTGAACATGTTTTGGGGATTTTAACTGATTTTAGAAACAGGAGAAATTCAGAAGTTGGAGTAGTGCTTGTTGTTCTTTAACAGAGATTCAGCCTCAATAAAAAGTTATTTAATGAAAAATTCTTTAATCTGCTTTACCACACTTTGAGCAGGCTGAGACCACAATTTATATTTTCTCTGCATCCTTCCCAACTCATGAATAAATAAATAACTGATTTCACTCTGAGTTTATTCAAGGGATATTTTCATGTTCATTTGCAGGATCTGGGCACTCCCAGTGAGAAGATCTGGCCGGGTTACAACGAGCTGCCAGCAGTGAAGAAAATGACCTTCACCGAGTACCCCTACAACAACCTGCGCAAGCGGTTCGGGGCGCTGCTCTCCGACCAGGGCTTCGACCTCATGAACAAGTGGGTGCCCCATTCCAGGGAATTTCTGGCCAGGAAAACCAATTTTCTGTGCTGTGAAAGGTTTATAAAATCATGCCCAGGTTGTGTGGTTAACACTGTGCTACAGGAGTAGCTGATGTGTACTAAAATCTCTCTCTGAAATAGCAAAAATTTTAAATATTCTAGAATAATTTCTATCCAAGGGTATTGATTTGATATCATTTTATTACTGGGTATTGGGTATAATATAATTATACCCAATAATAGAATGGCTAAAATCTCTCTGAAATTCAAATATTCTAGAATAATTACCCTGGGTCCTTTTGGAGCTTTATCTGTCTATCCAAGGGTATTGATTTGGTATCATTTTATTACTGGGTATTGTGTATAATAGAATTATAATAATATAATTATACCCAATAATAGAATGGCTAAAATCTCTCTGAATAGCAAAATTTTAAATATTCTGGAATAATTACCTTAATCCTTTTGGAGCTTTATCTGTCTATCCAAGGGTATTGATTTGATATCATTTTATTACTGGGTATAATAGAATTATACCCAAAAATAGAATGGCTAAAATCTCTCTGAAATAGCAAAAATTGTAAATATTCTAGAATAATTTCTATCCAAGGGTATTGATTTGATATCATTTTATTACTGGGTATTGGGTATAATATAATTATAATAATATAATTATACCCAATAATAGAATGGCTAAAATCTCTCTGAAATAGCAAAACTTTTAAATTTTAAATATTTATATCCTGGGTCCCTTTGGAGCTTTATCTGTCTATCCAAGGGTATTGATTTGGTATCATTTTATTACTGGTATAAATAATTTACCCAAAAAGAATGGCTGAAATCTCTCTGAAATAGCAAAATTGTAAATATTGAGAATAATTATCTGGGTCCCTTTGAGCTTTATATTCTATCCAAGGGTATTGATTGATATCATTTTATTACTGGTAAATATAATTATACCCAATAATAGAATGGCTAAAATCTCTCTGAAATAGCAAAAATTTTAAATATTCTAGAATAATTACCCTGGGTCCCTTTGGAGCTTTATCTGTCTATCCAAGGGTATTGATTTGGTATCATTTTATTACTGGGTATTGGGTATAATAGAGTTATACCCAATAACAGAATGGCTAAAATCTCTCTGAAATAGCAAAAATTGTAAATATTCTAGAATAATTATCCTGGATCCTTTTGGAGCTTTATCTGTCTATCTAAGGGTATTGGTATAATTCTATTAATTTGGTATTATTTTATTACTGGGTATTGGGTATAATAGAGTTATACCCAATAACAGAATGGCTAAAATCTCTCTGAAATTCAAATATTCTAGAATAATTGTCCTGGGTCCCTTTGGAGCTTTATCTGTCTATCCAAGAGTATTAATTTGGTATCATTTTATTACTGGGTATTGGGTATAATAGAATGGCTAAAATCTCTCTGAAATAGCAAAAATTTTAAATATTCTAGAATAATTACCCTGGGTCCCTTTGGAGCTTTATATTTCTATACCAAGGGTATTGATTTGAATTTTATTACTGGGTATTGGTGTATAATAGAATGGCTAAATCTCTCTGAAATAGCAAAATTTTAAATATTCTAGAATAATTACCCTGGGTCCCATTGGAGCTTCTATATTCATCCAAGGTATTGATTGGTATCATTTTATTACTGGGTATGGTATAATAGAATGGCTAAATCTCTCTGAAATAGCAAAAATTTTGAATATCTAGAATAATTATCCTGATCCTTCTGGACTTTATCTGTCTATCAAGGTATTGATTTGATTCATTTTATTACTGGGTATAATATATTATACCAATTAATAGAATGGCTAAATCTCTCTGAAATAGCAAAAACTGTAAATTTCTAGAATAATTTCTATCCAATGGTATGATTTGATATCATTTTATTACTGGGTATTGGTATAATTATTATATTTGTAATTATTATACCATAATGAATGGCTAAAATCTCTCTGAAATTCTAATATTCTATGAATAACTATCTGGTCTTTTTGGAGCTTTATCTGTATTATCAAGGTATTGATTTGATACATTTATTACTGGGTTATATAATTTAAACCCAATAATAGAATGCTAAAACCTCTCCCGAATAGCAAAAATTGTAATAAATTCTAGAATAATTACCCTGGTCCTTGGGGCTTATATTTCACATCCAAGTGATAGATTTGATATTTTGGTTTACTGGTATTGGGTATAATAGAATGGCTAAAATCTCTCTGAAATAACAAAAATTTTAAATATTCTAGAATAATTACCCTGGGTCCCTCTGGAGCTTTATATTTCCATCCAAGGGTATTGATTTGATATCATTTTATTACTGGGTATAATATAATTATACCCAATAAAAGAATGGCTAAAATCTCTCTGAAATAGCAAAAATTTTAAATATTCTAGAATAATTATCCTGGATCCTTTTGGAGCTTTATCTGTCTATCCAAGGGTATTGATTTGATATCATTTTATTACTGGGTATAATAGAGTTATACCCAATAATAGAATGGCTAAAATCTCTCTGAAATAGCAAAAATTTTAAATATTCTAGAATAATTACCCTGGGTCCCTTTGGAGCTTTATATTTCCATCCAAGGGTATTGATTTGATATCATTTTATTACTGGGTATTGGGTATAATAGAATTATACCCAATAATAGAATGGCTAAAATCTCTCTGAAATTCAAATATTCTAGAATAATTATCCTGGGTCCCTTTGGAGCTTTATCTGTCTATCCAAGGGTATTGATTTGATATCATTTTATTACTGGGTATTGGGTATAATATAATTATAATAATATAATTATACCAAATAATAGAATGGCTGAAATTTCTCTGAAATAGCAAAAATTTTAAATATTCTAGAATAATTACCCTGGGTCCCTTTGGAGCTTTGGTATTATTTTATTACTGGGTATTGGTATAATTCTATTAATTAGGTACATTTTGTTACTGGACATTGGGTATAATTCTATTAATTAGGTACATTTTATTACTGGGTATTGGTATAATTCTATTACTTTGGTATTATTTTATTACTGGGTATTGGTATAATTCTATTAATTAGGTACATTTTATTACTGGGTATTGGTATAATTCTATTAATTAGGTACATTTTATTACTGGGTATTGGTATAATTCTATTACTTTGGTATTATTTTATTACTGGGTATTGGTATAATTCTATTACTTTGGTATTATTTTATTACTGGGTATTGGTATAATTCTATTAATTAGGTACATTTTATTACTGGACATTGGGTATAATTCTATTCATTTGGTATCATTTTATTACTGGACATTTTGTATTAACTTAGTATCATTTTATTCCTGGGTACTGGGTATAATTCTGTTACTGGGCGTTGGTATAATTCTATTACTTTGGTATTATTTTATTACTGGGTATTGATATAATTCCATTAATTAGGTACATTTTATTACTGGGTATTGGTATAATTCTATTACTTTGGTATTATTTTATTACTGGGTATTGGTATAATTCCATTAATTAGGTACATTTTATTACTGGGTATTGGTATAATTCTATTACTTTGGTATTATTTTATTACTGGGTATTGGTGTAATTCTATTAATTAGGTACGTTTTATTACTGGGTATTGGTATAATTCTATTGCTTTGGTATTATTTTATTACTGGGTATTGGTATAATTCCATTAATTAGGTACATTTTATTACTGGGTATTGGTATAATTCTATTACTTTGGTATTATTTTATTACTGGGTATTGGTATAATTCTATTAATTTGGTATCATTTTATTACTGGACATTTTGTATTAACTTAGTATCATTTTATTCCTGGGTACTGGGTATAATTCTGTTACTGGGCATTGGTATAATTCTATTAAAATTATACCAAAGCAATAGAATTACACCAATAGCTTCTCACAGAATCCCACCCAGCCAATTGAATTGCACCAAATCCATAGATTCCCACCCAGCCCCAATACCCAGAGCCACAATTCTGCTGCACATCCCAGAACCCTGCAGAGCATTCCTGACAGTTTTGGGGGTTCAAATCTCCTTTTCCTGTGTCCTTGGCAGTTTCCTGACGTACTACCCAGCACGGCGCATCACGGCCGAGGACGGGCTGAAGCACGAGTACTTCCGGGAGACCCCGCTGCCCATCGACCCCTCCATGTTCCCCACCTGGCCCGCCAAGAGCGAGCAGCAGAGGGTCAAGAGGGGCACCAGCCCCCGGCCCCCCGAGGGAGGGCTGGGCTACAGCCAGCTGGTGAGTGAGTGTGGGTGTGACACAGGGCTACAGCCAGCTGGGAGTGTGACACAGGGTACAGCCAGCTGGTGAGTGTGACACAGGGCTGTGAGTGTGGGTGTGACACAGGGCTGGGAGTGTGGGTGTGACACAGGGCTACAGCCAGCTGGGAGTGTGGGTGTGACACAGGGCTGGGCTACAGCCAGCTGTGAGTGTGACACAGGGTACAGCCAGCTGGGAGTGTGGGTGTGACACAGGGCTACAGCCAGCTGGTGAGTGTGACACAGGGCTACAGCCAGCTGGTGAGTGTGACACAGGGCTACAGCCAGCTGTGAGTGTGACACAGGGCTACAGCCAGCTGGTGAGTGTGACACAGGGCTGGGAGTGTGACACAGGGCTGGGCTACAGCCAGCTGGTGAGTGTGACACAGGGCTGTGAGTGTGGGTGTGACACAGGGTTACAGCCAGCTGTGAGTGTGGGTGTGACACAGGGCAGGGCTACAGCCAGCTGGTGAGTGTGACACAGGGCTGGGAGTGTGACACAGGGCTGGGCTACAGCCAGCTGGTGAGTGTGGGTGTGACACAGGGCTGGGAGTGTGGGTGTGACACAGGGCTACAGCCAGCTGGTGAGTGTGGGTGTGACACAGGGCTACAGCCAGCTGTGAGTGTGGGTGTGACACAGGGCTACAGCCAGCTGGTGAGTGTGGGTGTGTGACACAGGGCTACAGCCAGCTGTGAGTGTGGGTGTGACACAGGGCTACAGCCAGCTGGTGAGTGTGGGTGTGTGACACAGGGCTACAGCCAGCTGTGAGTGTGGGTGTGACACAGGGCAGGCTACAGCAGCTGGTGAGTGTGACACAGGTCAGCCAGCTGGGAGTGTGGGTGTGACACAGGCAGGGCTACAGCCAGCGGTGAGTGTGGGTGTGACACAGGGTTACAGCCACTGGTGAGTGTGGGTGTGACACAGGGTACAGCCAGCTGTGAGTGTGACACAGAGCTGTGGGTGTGACACAGGGTACAGCCAGCTGGTGAGTGTGGGTGTGACACAGGGCTGGGAGTGTGGGTGTGACACAGGGCTGTGAGTGTGGGTGTGACACAGGGCTGTGAGTGTGGGTGTGACACAGGGCTACAGCCAGCTGTGAGTGTGACACAGGGTACAGCCAGCTGTGGGTGTGCACAGGGCTGTGGGTGTGACACAGGGTACAGCCAGCTGTGGGTGTGACACAGGGCTATAGCCAGCTGTGGGTGTGCACAGGGCAGGGCTACAGCCAGCTGTGAGTGTGACACAGGGTACAGCCAGCTGTGGGTGTGACACAGGGCTGTGGGTGTGACACAGGGTTCAGCCAGCTGTGGGTGTGACACAGGGTACAGCCAGCTGTGGGTGTGACACAGAGCTGTGAGTGTGACACAGGGTACAGCCAGCTGTGGGTGTGGGTGTGACACAGGGCTACAGCCAGCTGTGAGTGTGACACAGGGCTGTGGGTGTGCCACAGGGCAGGGCTGCAGCTGGCTGGGCTTTGCCTGGGATGCTGAGGTTGCCCTGCCCTGCAGGGACGCCCCTGTTTTCTCTTTCTCACGCAGTCCAAAGTGGGTACAGAATTAGGAACACTCCAACTGCTTTTAGCAATGGCCAGTTTTGAAATACCAATATTTAAAGTTATTCATAACCTTAACTGTGATGGCACCAATCAAACATTTCTGTCTCATCTTGAGCTGCTTTATTTTTGCTGTTCAGAGTTTTGGAGGGGTGAGTGCAGCAGCCCAGCCCCTGCTCAGTCCTGTGCTTGCTCCTCACAGGGTGATGATGACCTGAAGGACACAGGTTTCCATCTGACCACCACAAACCAAGGAGCATCTGCTGCAGGACCTGGCTTCAGCCTCAAGTTTTGAACTCAGCATAAAAAAGGAGGGGAAAAAATCCCCAAAAAATCAAAAAAAGCACCATTCATGTGAGTGGATTGATGCCCCAGTTCTGTTCTGTGTCAGGGGCACAGATGTTTTTCCCTGTGAAAAAAACTCCGAGATTATCACAGATTCCAAGGCTCTTGTTTTATAAATCAATGTGGAGTTTAACTGCTGCATTCCATTAGAGGACTGGAGTTCCTGAAAACCCAGGATCATCACAAACTGTGGCAAAGGACAACTTGAAATAACAGTCCTGGAACAGTTTCTGGTTTATTTCTTTTTTGTTGAGTTTGTTTTGTTTTGTTTTGGTTTTTTCCTTGTAAATTTGTAGAATTAAAATACATTTTCAATTGTTTAATAGTGTGAAGGATTTCATTGCTTCACATGCAGCAAAGTGGGATGTTGGTGACAATAAGAGAGTTTATTTTTTATTTTAAGTAATAAATTGTTTATGTCTGAATATATTTGGGGCAAAAAGAAAAATGACAATTATGAGGTTTGTATCCTTGGAGAGAGCTGGGCTGGGTTTGATATTCCCTGACCAGATTTTTGGGTTTTTTTTTGTTCTGTAAATGTATTTACAGTGGTGCAAAACAAATTACTCTATTGTTTTATAAATCAAAAAGATTTAATATGGAGACTTGAAACTTTATTTTCTGTGAAAGTTTGGTTTTTTATATTTTTTGCCCTTTTTCCATGCAGAGAAGAGCTCAGCTCCAGTGGTTGTGCAAGGCCACATTCCAGTCCTTGCTGGGGAAGGAGGAGAGGAGGAATCCTGGTGCAATCTCTGATTTGTGAAGCTGTCGCTTTGTTTTGGGAACAGGGAGATCTGAAAACACCACATTTTCCTGCAGCCACAGCCGGGCCCCAGGCCAGGCAGGGATTAACTCCACCCCTAAACATTGGATTTATCAGTTTCAGCCCATTGTGGGGAGCTGGGCTGGGGCTGGATGCTGTGGTGTGTTCTTAAGTTTGTTAGTTGCTCCCCCATTTTCTGTATTAAATGGTTTCTTCCTTTCCCAGGCTACCCTGTCAGTTCGGTTGCTATGGAAATGAAACCGCTCCCCCCATTTTCTGTATTAAATGGTTTCTTCCTTTCCCAGGCTACCCTGTCAGTTCGGTTGCTAT
Source organism: Zonotrichia leucophrys gambelii (assembly GCF_028769735.1). Classification (NCBI taxonomy): domain Eukaryota; kingdom Metazoa; phylum Chordata; class Aves; order Passeriformes; family Passerellidae; genus Zonotrichia; species Zonotrichia leucophrys. The sequence continues at coordinate 1,918,603 of NC_088190.1, read as the reverse complement.
GGAAATGAAACTGCTCCTCCCTTGGTTTCTCTTATAAAGTGAAAGTTGTTTCCTCCTTGGGCTCAGTCAATCACTCCTTTTCTCCTCCCAGGTTTCGAGAATTTTCTTTTCTCTGGCAGTTATGGTTGGCTGTAGCCCCGGAGCCCCTCCTATGATTTATAACAGTTGGTTACTTTGGTATATCAGTTATGTTTCGTACCTCCAAATATGTATTTCTATTGGATAGCCGGGTTTCCCTGCCTTTTCCCCCCTTTTCCCTTAAAACCCTCTCCTGCCCAGGGCCATTTGCTGGGTGTTTCCCCTCCTTGTTGGTGCTTCTGTAATAAACCCACAGTTTACCCCCAGTTCATTTCCATAGCAACCTAACTGACAGAGTAGCCTGAGAAAAGAAGAAACCATACAGAAAATAGAAGAGCAACTAACAAACTTAAGAACACAGCACAGCAGCTGGGCCGTGCCTGTGCTGAGCTGGAAACGCAGCCTGGCTGTTCTGTGCTCCCCTCAGCCTGAGGAGGAACAGCTGAACACTGCTGGTTCCAGAAGCTTCCCCAGGAGTGCAGGGAGGCTGGGCAGGATCAAAGCTTGACCCCAGTGCATGGTTTGGCCATGACACGGAGCTGCTCCTCTGCAGCTGTGTGGGGCAGGGTCCCCATCCCGAGGGAGGGAATCGCCCCGGGCCCACCGCGCTCAGGGCTCTGGCCCTTCATTACCAAACCGGGCAGTGCAGACCCTTAATTATCAAACTGAGCAGTGCAGACCCCGTGAGGATCAAACTCTGAGCAGTGCAGATCCTTAAAGAACCAAACTGAGCAGTGCAGACCCCTTAATTACCAAACTCTGGGCAGCTCAGACCCCTCAAGGACCAAACTGGGCAGTGCAGACCCCTTAATTACCAAACTGAGCAGTGCAGACCCCTTAATTACCAAACTCTGGGCAGCTCAGACCCCTCAATAACCAAATTGGGCAGCTCAGACCCCTTAATTACCAAACTCTGAGCAGTGCAGATCCTTAAAGAGCCAAACTGAGCAGTGCAGACCCCTCAAGGACCAAATTGGGCAGCTCAAACTCTTCAAGGACCAAGCTCTGAGCAGTGCAGACCCTTAAAGAACCAAACTGGGCAGCTCAGACCCCTTAATTACCAAACTGAGCACTGCAGACCCTTAATTATCAAACTGGGCACCTCAGACCCCTTAATTACCAAACTGGGCAGCTCAGACCCCTTAATTATCAAACTGGGCAGTGCAGACCCTTAATTACCAAACTCTGGGCAGCTCAAACCCCTTAATTACCAAATTCTGAGCAGCCCAAACCCCTTAATTACCAAATTCTGAGCAGCTCAGATCCCTTAATTACCAAACTCTGGGCAGCTCAAACCCCTTAATTACCAAATTCTGAGCAGCCCAAACCCCTTAATTACCAAATTCTGAGCAGCTCAGATCCCTTAATTACCAAATTCTGAGCAGCTCAGATCCCTTAATTACCAAATTCTGAGCAGCTCAGATCCCTTAATTACCAAATTCTGAGCAGCTCAGATCCCTTAATTGCCAATTACCAAATTCTGAGCAGCTCGGATCCCTTAATTACCAAATTCTGAGCAGCCCAAACCCCTTAATTACCAAATCCTGAGCAGCTCAGATCCCTTAATTGCCAATTACCAAATTCTGAGCAGCTCAGACCCCTTAATTACCAAACTGAGCAGCCCAAACCCCTTAATTACCAAATTCTGAGCAGCTCAGACCCCTTAATTGCCAAACTGAGCAGCCCAAACCCCTCAGGGCTCAAGCTCTGAGCAAGAAATTCCTCCTGGGGTGAGAGGAAAACCCTCAAACCACAGGAACCCACTCGGGGTAAGAGCTGTTCTGTGGATGCTTGAGCTGAACGTGTTGGAACGAGGAGCAAATCAGGGTTTGTGTGAGCTCATCCTCCTGAGAAGTGAAAGAAAAGTAAATTAAGGCTTAGCAGAGTCATTTGTTGTGTAAAAACAGCAGGAAAACACTCAGAGTGTTAAACTTGTCCTTTTCCTGCCACCCCACTGTCCCAGGGCTGGTTTGCAGCAGCTCTCACAGCTCCATCTGACACTTTTCTTACAAAAAAAAAAAGGTTTTTAATTCTCTGTACAGCAAATAGTTGATAAATTCTTTATCATTCAAAGAAATCTGGAAGAGTTTGGTATTCCATAACCAGTCCCGGGTACCAAAGCACCGATGAAGAATTCAGTTACAGAGAATTCTGCAACAGAGAATTCTGTTGGAGATAAATCAAAAATGCCAAAAAAACCCAGCTGGAAACGGGAGCAGGAGCTGAAGCCAGGGCTGGCTCAGTGCTTCAGTCGGATCCTCCAGGAATAAGTAGTGAGGATTCTTTCTTTTTTCTTCACGATGCAAGTGTAAGTGCCCTCATTAATTGCATTGGCAATGATGCTCATGTGATCCTCGTTGAGGGACAGATAGCCTGGGTAGGAATATTCCAGAAGTTCCTTGTCTTTGTACCAGCTGGCAGAAGAAAAAGGATGGAAGGTAAATATGGATATTCGTTATTTCTAATAAAAATATAGTTATTACAGAATATTCGTTATTTCTAATAAAAATACAGTTATTACAGAATATTCGTTATTTCTAATAGCAATATTATTAGTTACTTCTACTAATATTAGTTATTTCTAATAGCAATTAATAGTTGATTCTAATAGTATTTCTAATAGCAATATTATTAGTTACTTCTACTAATATTAGTTATTTCTACCAATAAATTTTGCTGAATAAGTGTAGAGTAGAGACTACAAAACAAAACTGAGTTTTACTCTTTATTTCAGGTGCATAATTATTAATAATCATAACCATGAGTCATTTTGGAATTTGAATCTCTGAAAGTTGATGGGAATTTGGGTCCTCATGGATTTGAACCAACCTAAATTTTGGATACATCCAGAACCTGTTCATGCTTCAGTAACAACCAACTAATTAAAACTTGAAAAGGTAAATTTAAATTTTACAGGGTTTTTTTGTAGAATATAAAGAATATAAATATTTATATTTTTAAAAGAAAATTTAAAAATATTAAAATACTAAAAATAAAATTATAAAAATATAAATACATTAAAATATAATACATAAATATAAAAAATAAAATTATAAAAATTATATATATAATGTATATATAATTGTTATATATAGTATATATTTATAGTATATATAACATATACAGTATATATAATATATACAGTATATATAATTGTTTTATATCTATTTATAGTATATAATTGTTATGTTAGTATATCATTATTGTTATTATATTTATAGATATTAGTATATTATCTTTATATATTATATAATTATTATATTATATATATATAAAATATGTTTTAATATAAATATATAAAAATTTTATTCCTATTTTTCAGAATTTAAAGAATATAAATATTCAAGCTAGGGAATTCAGTTTGATAGTAGGAATTAGCTTTGTGCTATATATTTTATATATATATATATACACACACACACATATATATATATATATAAAATATATATATAAAATATATATAAAATTGGATTTTATCCACCTTGAGCTCCAGATTATAAACTCCATTTTCCTTCCCCCTATGTTTATGATTTTCCTGCTGGGTTTTGGTGCCTGTGAGCTCAGCACTTACTGCACTTTGCCTTTTTTGTGGGTGATTTTCTGCCCGCAGCGGAAGGTGACGTTCCTGCCCTCAGAAACCGTCTTGGTTTTGGTCCTTGGTGGGGGCAGAGTGGGGGGCACCGTTGGAAATGGGAATTCTGGGCAGGGAGAGAAGGAAATGGCAGCAGTTCACCCCAAAACCCTTTCACAAAATCATCATTTAAGCAGGTTTAAAAGTATTAATTTCCAAGTGCCTCCTCTGGCTGAGCAATTCTTGGATGGACAAACAACACGATTGATGTGCAAAGATAAAAACTTTGTGGGGTGATAAAAATCAGTTTGTTCCTTTCACAGCTGTGGAAGAGGATGTGAAGAGTCCAGTGTGTGAAAAGCCTGTGGAATTTGTAATTATCTAATTGAATTTTTCATTTATGTGGCCCCCAAAACAAAACCCCTCTGTGCTGAAGAGGCACTGGTTATCCAGGATATCCTAAGGGATATTTTTAATTCATTTTTTTATTCCAGCATTTTTTATCTGAGCTCAATTTATCTGCCCCAGCTGCAGCAGCTTGCCCTGCATGAGTTCCTTACCTGGATCCATAAGCTGGGGCTGGAGAAGGTGATTAACAGCCTGTATTAAGGTAATTAACAGCCTGTATTAAGGCAATTAACAGCCTGTATTAAGGTAATTAACAGCCTGCATTAATCACCTTTCTGGGAGCGGCTCCATCCAGCCGTGCTGGGGATGTTTCTGTTTCACCCCATCCCTGCAGCCCCTCTCCCTGCCTCAGCTAAAGACAGGAATTCAATTCCAGCCAGGAATTTCATCTTCCACTCCATAAATATGGAATTATTCCTCATTCCAGGCCTGGATCTGCACTCAGATACACAAACTCCATCTCTGTTGTGCTGCTCGGAGCTGGATCAGTTGTGTCCCTGATCCCTGGTGTGAATGAAGATTTTGCCTGTTCCAACCTCACTTCTCCCTCCTCCCTGGGCACTTTGCACTTTTACCCTTCCCTGTGCACTTTTCCCTCTTCCTGTGTACTTTTCCCTGTGTATTTTTACCCCCTCCCTGTGCATTTTTCCCTTTTCCCTGTGCACTTTTCCCTTTTCCCTGTGTATTTTTACCCCCTCCCTGTGCACTTTTACCTCTTCCTTTGCACTTTTCCCTGTGCACTTTTCCCTGTGCACTTTTCCCTTTCCCTGTGCACTTTTCCCTTTTCCCTGTGTATTTTTCCCTCTTCTCTGTGCATTTTTACCTCTCCCTGTGCACTTTTCCCTCTTCCTTTGCACTTTTCCCTCTCCCTGTGCACTTTTCCCTTTTCCCTGTGCACTTTTCCCTTTCCCTGTGTATTTTTACCCCCTCCCTGTGCACTTTTACCTCTTCCTTTGCACTTTTCCCTTTTCCCTGTGCACTTTTACCCCATCCCTGTGCACTTTTCCCTTTTCCCTGTGTATTTTTCCCCCTCCCTGTGCACTTTTACCTCTTCCTTTGCACTTTTCCCTTTTCTCTGTGTATTTTTACCCCCTCCCTGTGCACTTTTCCCTTTTCCCTGTGCACTTTTCCCTTTTCCCTGTGCACTTTTCCCTTTTCCCTGTGCACTTTTCCCTTTTCCCTGTGCATTTTCCCCCCTCCCTGTGCACTTTCCCCCCTCCCCAGCCCCGGTACCGTAGCAGAAGTCGCAGGAGGCCGGGCAGTGTTTCTTCATCAGCTTCCTGCGCTGCTCACAGAATCCTTTCCTGGCCCAGCCTGGGCACATGGGCAACCTGTCCTTGCAGCCTGGAACGGGACAGGAGCTGCTGGGGAGGCTGAGGGAGCAAGGTGGGGCTGGGATGGGGAGGGTCCCCACATTTCACAAGAATATTTCTGGGTTTTGCATTCTCTGAACCTCAGAGAAAGGAACAACAACTCTTATCTCATTTGCTGTGCCTGTGTTTGTGCAAAGGTAGAATGCAATGTGGAGATTGTTTACCCACAGGGATGGTGCTTTAGTTCCTTGGCCTGTCAGGGCCAAGTGTGTAGCCCAAAATTTCTCTTCACAGAGAAAAGCAAGGCACAATTCTTCCCAATAATATTTTTATCTCGTTTGCTGTGCCTGTGTGTTTGTGCAAAAGTAGAATGCAATGTGGAATTTTTTTACCCACAGTGGTGGTGTTTGGTTCCTTGGCCTATCAGGGCGAAGTGTGCAGCCCCACATTTCTCTTCACAGAGAAAAACAAGGCACAATTCTTCCCAATAATATTTCTGAGTTTTGCGTTCTCTGAACCTCAGAGAAAGGAAAAGCAATTATTATTATTTTCTGTGTTTGTGCAAAAGTAGAATGCAATGTGGAGATTGTTTACCCACAGTGATGGGGTTTTGTTTCCTTGGCCTATCAGGGCGAAGTGTGCAGCCCCACATTTCTCTTCACAGAGAAAAGCAAGGCCCAGTTCTTCCCAAGAATATTTCTGAGTTTTGCATTCTCTGAACCTCAGAGAAAGGAAAAGCAATTATTATTATTATTTTCTGTGTTTGTGCAAAAGTAGAATGCAATGTGGAATTTTTTTACCCACAGTGGTGGTGTTTGGTTCCTTGGCCTATCAGGGCGAAGTGTGCAGCCCCACATTTCTCTTCACAGAGAAAAACAAGGCACAATTCTTCCCAATAATATTTCTGAGTTTTGCGTTCTCTGAACCTCAGAGAAAGGAAAAGCAATTATTACTATTTTCTGTGTTTGTGCAAAAGTAGAATGCAATATGGAGATTATTTACCCACAGTGATGGGGCTTTGTTTCCTTGGCCTGTCAGGACAAAGTGTGCAGCCCAAAATTTCTCTTCACAGAGAAAAGCAAGGCATGATTCTTCCTAAGAATATTCTTATCTCATTTGCTGTGCCTGTGTTTGTGCAAAGGTAGAATGCAATATGGAGATTGTTTACCCACAGTGATGGTGCTTTAGTTCCTTGGTTCAGGGCCAAGTGTGCAGCCCCACATTTCTCTTCACAGAGAAAAGCAAGGCACAATTCTTCCCAAGAATATTTCTCAGTTTTGCATTCTCTGAACCTCAGAGAAAGGAAAAGCAATTATTATTAATTTCTGTGTTTGTGCAAAAGTAGAATGCAATATGGAGATTGTTTACCCACAGGGATGGGGTTTTGTTTCCTTGGCCTGTCAGGGCCAAGTGTGCAGCCCCACATTTCTCTTCACAGAGAAAAGCAAGGCATGATTCTTCCCAAGAATGTTCTTATCTCATTTGCTGTGCCTGTATTTGTGCAAAAGTAGAATGCAATGTGGAATTTTTTTACCCACAGTGATGGTGTTTGGTTCCTTGGCCTGTCAGGGCAAAGTGTGCAGCCCCAAAATTTCTCTTCACAGAGAAAAGCAAGGCACAATTCTTCCCAAGAATATTTCTGAGTTTTGCATTCTCTGAACCTCAGAGAAAGGAAAAGCAATTATTACTATTTTCTGTGTTTGTGCAAAAGTAGAATGCAATATGGAGATTATTTACCCACAGTGATGGGGTTTTGTTTCCTTGGCCTGTCAGGGTTAAGTGTGTAGCCCCACATTTCTCTTCACAGAGAAAAGCAAGGCACAATTCTTCCTAAGAATATTTCTGGGTTTTGCATTCTCTGAACCTCAGAGGAAGGAAAAACAATTCTTATCTCATTTGCTGTGCCTGTGTTTGTGCAAAAGTAGAATGCAATGTGGAGATTGTTTACCCACAGTGATGGGGTTTTGTTTCCTTGGCCTATCAGGGCCAGGTGTGCAGCCCCACATTTCTCTTCACAGAGAAAAGCAAGGCACAATTCTTCCCAAGAATGTTCTTATCTCGTGTGTTTGTGCAAAAGCAGAATGCAATATGGAGATTATTTACCCACAGTGACAGTTTTGTTTCCTTGGCCTGTGAGGGCCTGGTGTGTGTGTGTGTGGACTGAGGGTGACAATCACCAGATTCTGGGCAGTTGAGTGCTTGGCAGATTCAATTTAGATAGAATGTAATATAATATAGATTAATATAGCATAACAAAGTCATTAATTAGCCTTCTGATAGCAATGCTCCTCCTCATTTCAGATGTCCACGCTACAGGAGCCCGAGCTGGGCTGTGGCACCAGCACTGCCCCCCAGCACCCAGCTCCCGTCTGGGGCAAGCCCTGCCCAGCTGAGGGTCAGGGTTGGGTTGGGGTCTCACCGTAGAGCCTGTGGATGCCCCACACCTCGTCCTGGGAAATGCTCTTCCTGCCCGTCAGCGTGGCGTTGATGTGCATCAGCGCGCGGGGGTTCAGCGAGTGCATCAGGCCCAGGGCGTGCCCGATCTCGTGGGCGGCCACGTGCACCAGGTCAGTGAGCCACACTCCTGGGGAGAGGGGAGAGAGGGGAGAAACACCTGGGGCTGGTGGGCAGCAGCCTCACACCCTGCTCTGAAACCACAGCAAACCTCTGGCGCCGCAGGGCTGGCGGTTCTGGTGTTCCATTCTGTGCTGGTGCCTCACTCAGCTTTGGCTTTTCCATTTTCTATATTCTGTACAGACATCTCAGATTTTAACTGTTCCATTTTCCAGATTCTGTACCAATGTCTCAGATTTTAACTGTTCCATTTTCCAGATTCTGTACCAATGTCTCAGATTTTAACTGTTCCATTTTCCAGATTCTGTACAGATATCTCAGATTTTAACTGTTCCATTTTCCAGATTCTGTACAGATATCTCAGATTTTAACTGTTCCATTTTCCAGATTCTGTACAGATATCTCAGATTTTAACTGTTCCATTTTCCAGATATCTCAGATTTTAACTGTTCCATTCTCCAGATTCTGTACAGACATCTCAGATTTTAACTGTTCCATTTTCCAGATTCTGCACAGATATCTCAGATTTTAACTGTTCCATTCTCCAGATTCTGCACAGATATCTCAGATTTTAACTGTTCCATTTTCCAGATTCTGTACCAATATCTCAGATTTCCAGATTCTGTACTAATATCTCAGATTTTAACTGTTCCATTTTCCAGATTCTGCACAGATGTCTCAGATTTTAACCAGAGAGCTGCTCTGGAGCACCAAGGTTTGAGCACTGAAGCCTCTTGGCAGCATCCAACACATGGATTTTAACAGAAGGATGAGGCTGAACTATCCAACAATTTCACTGATTCCAGCAAGAAATGGAATTTCCACCACTCAGCTGGAGCTCAGGGCAGAGGAACAACAACTTCCAACCCCACAACAAAATTCCTACTGCCGCTTTCTCAGCTCAGGCCCATCCCAGGCTGAACTCCAAACCCAGCTCCTCTGTGCTCACCTTTCTTCCAGCTGAACCTGGTGTTGCCCAGGATCCAGTACTCGTGGTCGTCGAAGTGGATTTCGCCGTGGGGCGGGAAGAAGGCGTGGGCCAGCTCGCCCGTGGTGCCGTCGAAGCAGTGGTGGCTCAGGGACTGCAGGCAGTCCGTGTGGTTGATGGGGTAGAAACCTGAGGGAAAAGCAGCAGCTGCAGGGTTTGCTGTGCCCCTGGGGCTCAGGGCACACAGGGAAATCCTCAAAAATGGCTCAAAACGCTTCGTCCAATCCTCATAGCACTGCAGCACTCACCACCTCAAAACAAACGACTTACAATCCCATTTAAGTAAATCAATAACCCCTTAAATAAATAAAAAAATTAGGTAGTCCCAAAAGCTTAGTCAAAAAACAGTTGCAGAAAAATCACATCAAACCAACAACCAATCCCTAAGACTACCCACAAAAAAAATCTTCAAAAAAATTTGTCATCCACAGAAATGTCATCAAAAAATGTCATCCACAAAAAATCTCCATGAGAACATGAGAAAAATGTGGATTCTTGTTCTGTGGCTTTCCTCACCTGTGGATTCTTATTCTTATTCTTATTCTTATTCTTATTCTTATTCTTATTCTTATTCTTATTCTTATTCTTATTCTTATTCTTATTCTTATTCTTATTCTTTTTCTCATTCTTATTCTTATTTTCATTCTTATTCTCATTCTTTCTTATTCTCATTCTTTCTTTCTCATTCTTATTCTTATTCTTATTCTTATTCTTATTCTTATTCTTATTCTTATTCTTATTCTTATTCTTATTCTTATTCTTATTCTTATTCCTATTCTATTTTCTCATTCTTATTCTTTTTCTCATTCTCATTCTTATTTTCATTCTTATTCTTATTTTCATTCTTATTCTCATTCTTTCTTTCTTATTCTCATTCTTATTCTTATTCCTATTCCTATTCTATTTTCTCATTCTTATTCTTTTTCTCATTCTCATTCTTATTTTCATTCTTATTCTCATTCATTCTTATTCTCATTCTTTCTTATTCTTTCTTTCTTATTCTTATTCTTATTCTTATTCTTATTCTTATTCTTATTCTATTTTCTTATTCTTTTTCTCATTCTCATTCTTATTTTCATTCTTATTCTTATTTTCATTCTTGTTCTCGTTCTTTCTTTCTTATTCTCATTCTTATTCTTATTCCTATTCCTATTCTATTTTCTCATTCTTATTCTTATTTTCATTCTTATTCTCATTCATTCTTATTCTCATTCTTTTTTATTCTTTCTTTCTTATTCTTATTTTCATTCTTATTCTCATTCTTATTCTTATTCTTATTCTTATTCTTATTCTTATTCTTTATTCTTATTCTTATTCTTATTCTTATTCTTATTCTCCTGTGGCTTTCCCCACCTGTGGGATCCCAGGAGCAGAATTTGAGGGTTCATTCCTGGCAAATGCCTGAAGCTTCACAACCAGTGTTAATTGTGACATTTAATATTTCCCGGAGAATAAAATTTTTTTTTTTGCCTGGCTAAAGGCAAAGGAAGCCCAAAGTTGACCCAAGCACCCACCCGGCCCAGGCTGGCTCTCCCGCCCCCAGCTCCTGCATTTCAGCCTGGAATTGCCCCCGGCAGGGCACTCACCGATGGTGAGGTCGCTGGGCAGCTCGGGGGGCACCTCCCTGAAGCTGAACGGGGACACCTCGCTCCACATGCGGAACGCGGCCGCCAGCCCGCGGCGCGTGGCCCTGGCGCTCAGCAGGTGCCGCGGGAAGGACAGGATCCTGCGGACACACGGACACGGGGCAGCGGGGCAGGCAGGGGATCTGACTCCGTGGGCTTGGAAGGCTGAGTTATTGCATTGTATTGTGTTACACAGCAGGGACACACAGCACAGCCGGGGTCCTTATCAGGGGCAGGGAGGAATGATGCATTGGCTTCAGCTTCTCAGAAGGCTAATTTATTATTCTATTATACTCTATTCCATTCTATTCATAATCGTTTCCAATCCTAATTCTCAGTCTTCCTCTTATTATTCATTCTATTCTATTCTATTCTATTCTATTCTATTCTATTCTAGTCTAGTCTAGTCTATTCTATTCTATTCTATTCTATTCTATTCATTCTTGTTTTCAATTCTAATTTTCAGGCTTCCTCTTTATTCTTCATTCTATTCTATTCTATTCTATTCTATTCTATTCTATTCTATTCTATTCTATTCTATTCTATTCTATTCTATTCTATTCTATTCTATTCTATTCTATTCATTTTTAGTTTCAATTCTAGTTCTCAGTCTTCCTCTTATTTTTTATTCTATTCTATTCTATTCTATTCTATTCTATTCTATTCTATTCTATTCTATTCTATTCTATTCTATTCTATTCTATTCATTTTTGTTTTCAATTCTAATTCTCAGTCTTCCTCTTATTTTTTATTCTATTCTATTCTATTCTATTCTATTCTATTCTATTCTATTCTATTCTATTCTATTCTATTCTATTCTATTCTATTCTATTCATTTTTGGTTTCAATTCTAGTTCTCAGTCTTCCTCTTATTTTTCATTCTATTCTATTCTATTCTATTCTATTCTATTCTATTCTATTCTATTCTATTCTAGTCTAGTCTATTCTATTCTATTCATTTTTGGTTTCAATTCCAATTCTCAGTCTTCTTCTTATTTTTCATTCTATTCTATTCTATTCTATTCTATTCTATTCTATTCTATTCTATTCTATTCTATTCTATTCTATTCTATTCTATTCTATTCTATTCTATTCTTTCATTTTTGTTTTCTCCTAAATTCTAGTTCTCAATCTTCCTCTTATTCTTCATTCTATTCTATTCTATTCTATTCTATTCTATTCTATTCTATTCTATTCTATTCTATTCTATTCTATTCTATTCTATTCTATTCTATTCATTTTTTGTTTCAATTCCAGTTCTCAGTCTTCCTCTTATTCTTCATTCTATTCTATTCTATTCTATTCTATTCTATTCTATTCTATTCTATTCTATTCTATTCTATTCTATTCTATTCTATTCTATTCTATTCTATTCATTTTTGGTTACAATTCCAGTTCTCAGTCTTCCTCTTATTTTCTATTCTATTCTATTCTATTCTATTCTATTCTATTCTATTCTATTCTATTCTATTCTATTCTATTCTATTCTATTCTATTCCATTCTATTCTATTCATTTTTGGTTTCAATTCTAGGTCTCAGTCTTCCTCTTATTTTTTATTCTATTCTATTCTATTCTATTCTATTCTATTCTATCTATTCTATTCTATTCTATTCTATTCTATTCTATTCTATTCATTTTTTGTTTCAATTCCAGTTCTCAGTCTTCCTCTTATTCTTCATTCTATTCTATTCTATTCTATTCTATTCTATTCTATTCTATTCTATTCTATTCTATTCTATTCTATTCTATTCTATTCTATTCATTTTTGGTTTCAATTCTAATTCTCAGTCTTCCTCTTATTTTTCATTCTATTCTATTCTATTCTATTCTATTCTATTCTATTCTATTCTATTCTATTCTATTCTATTCTATTCTATTCTATTCTATTCTATTCTTTCATTTTTGTTTTCTCCTAAATTCTAGTTCTCAATCTTCCTCTTATTCTTTATTCTATTCTATTCTATTCTATTCTATTCTATTCTATTCTATTCTATTCTATTCTATTCTATTCTATTCTATTCTATTCTATTCATTCTTGTTTTCAATTCTAATTTTCAGTCTTCCTCTTATTCTTCATTCTATTCTATTCTATTCTATTCTATTCTATTCTATTCTATTCTATTCTATTCTATTCTATTCTATTCTATTCTATTCTATTCTATTCTATTCTATTCTATTCTATTCATTTTTGGTTACAATTCCAGTTCTCAGTCTTCCTCTTATTTTTTATTCTATTCTATTCTATTCTATTCTATTCTATTCTATTCTATTCTATTCTATTCTATTCTATTCTATTCTATTCTATTCTATTCATTTTTGGTTTCAATTCTAGTTCTCAGTCTTCCTCTTATTTTTTATTCTATTCTATTCTATTCTATTCTATTCTATTCTATTCTATTCTATTCTATTCTATTCTATTCTATTCTATTCTATTCTATTCTATTCTATTCATTTTTGTTTTCAATTCTAGTTCTCAGTCTTCCTCTTATTCTTCATTCTATTCTATTCTATTCTATTCTATTCTATTCTATTCTATTCTATTCTATTCTATTCTATTCTATTCATTTTTGGTTACAATTCCAGTTCTCAGTCTTCCTCTTATTTTTTATTCTATTCTATTCTATTCTATTCTATTCTATTCTATTCTATTCTATTCTATTCTATTCTATTCTATTCTATTCTATTCTATTCTATTCTATTCTATTCATTTTTGGTTTCAATTCTAGGTCTCAGTCTTCCTCTTATTTTTTATTCTATTCTATTCTATTCTATTCTATTCTATTCTATTCTATTCTATTCTATTCTATTCTATTCTATTCTATTCTATTCTATTCTATTCTATTCTTTTTTGTTTTCTCTTCAATTCTAATTCTCATTCTTCCTTTTATTCTTCATTCTATTCTATTCTATTCTATTCTATTCTATTCTATTCTATTCTATTCTATTCTATTCTATTCTATTCTATTCTATTCTATTCTATTCTATTCTATTCCATTCCATTCCATTCCATTCCATTCCATTCCATTCCATTCCATTCCATTCCAGTTATTATATAAAAGAACAGAGCAGGGACAGAGAGCACACCTGGGGTGTTTATCAGGTGCCCCCTGGCAGGCAGGAACGCTGAATCTGACTCCATGCTCTTAGAATACAATATACAACATCTGACTCCATGCTCTTAGAAGGATCATTTATTCTTTTATTATATTATATAATATAAAAGTTATTCTATAAAAGAGCACAGCAGGGACACACAGCGCACCCTGGGGTATTCTTGAAGTGCCCCCTGGCAGGAAGGAATGAATCTGACTCCATGTTCTTAGAATACAATATAGAACATCTGACTCCATGTTCTTAGAAGGATAATTTATTATTTTATGAAGGGATTATGGATCTGATCAATGTTTTCAGAAGGCTTGTATTGTATTGTATTGTATTGTATTGTGTTGTATTGTATCGTGTTGTATTGTGTGGTATTGTATTGTATTGTATTTTGTATTGTATTGTATTGTATTGTATTGTGTGGTATTGTATTGTGTTGTATTGTATTGTATTGTATTGTATTGTATTGTTTGTATTGTATTGTATTGTATTGTATTGTATTGTATTGTATTGTATTGTATTGTATTGTGTGGTATTGTATTGTATTGTATTTTGTATTGTATTGTATTTTGTATTGTATTGTATTGTATTTTGTATTGTATTGTTTGTATTGTATTGTGTGGTATTGTATTGTATTGTATTGTATTGTTTGTATTGTATTGTATTGTATTGTTTGTATTGTATTGTATTGTATTGTATTGTATTGTATTGTATTGTGTTTTGTATTGTATTGTATTGTGTGGTATTGTATTGTATTGTTGGTATTGTATTTTGTATTGTATTGTATTGTATGTATTGTATTTTGTGTGGTATTGTATTGTATTGTTTGTATTGTATTGTTTGTATTGTATTGCATTGTTTGTATTGTATTGTATTTTGTATTGTATTGTATTGTGTGGTATTGTATTGTATTGTATTTTGTATTGTATTGTATTGTGTATTGTATTGTATTGTTTGTATTGTATTGTATTTTGTATTGTATTGTATTGTATTGTGTGGTATTGTATTGTATTGTTTGTATTGTATTGTATTTTGTATTGTATTGTGTGGTATTGTATTGTATTGTATTTTGTATTGTATTGTATTTTGTATTGTATGGTATTGTATTGTATTGTATTTTGTATTGTATTGTTTGTATTGTATTGTATTGTATTGTATGTATTGTATTGTATTGTATTGTATTGTATTGTATTGTATCCCAGCAGCAGATTCTTACAAAAACCACAGGGCCAAGACCCAAAAGCACTGGAAAGAGCAGGAGAAGCTCCCAGGATGATTTTAAACAGCGCAGGAGAAGGTCTCAGGATGGTTTTGGATAGATCAGGAAAATCCAGGCCCCAGGCTGATTTTAGATAGATGAGGAAAATCCAGGCCCAGGATGGTTTTGGATAGATCAGGAAAATCCAGGCCCAGGATGGTTTTGGGGCCGCCCCAGGATGGTTTTGGGGCTGCCCCAGGATGGTTTTGGGGCTGCCCCAGGATGGTTTTGGGGCCGCCCCAGGATGGTTTTGGGGCCGCCCCAGGATGGTTTTGGGGCTGCCCCAGGATGGTTTTGGGGCCGCCCCAGGATGGTTTTGGGGCCGCTCCGTCCTTACCTGTAGGTGAGGTTGAAGTGGTCCCAGCGCAGGCGCCCGGGGGTCAGGGTGTAGCGCCGGCTGCGCTGGGCAGGGGCTGGGCTGGGCACGGCCGGGCCTGGCACATCTTCCTTAAAGACAGAACACGGCATGGCACACACTCCAGGACAGCTGAGAGATTCAGCCTTTATATTTATCCTTTATTCTTTATATTTATTTAGCCTTTATTTCTCAAATGCTGCACTGCATCACTCTGAATTCCATAACAAAGTCTTAGTCAGTGTTTGCACATTTTGTCAGACACAACAATTCCTCCAGGCCTGAGATCCAAGGACACCCCACAGCCTCAGGCTCTGAAAAGTATAAATAAAAGCATAAATAAAAGTATAAAATTAAATTTCGGGGGAGAATTGGGGTAAATGACTTCATTACCTGAAGCTGCAATTGGAGGATTAACCCCTGATAGGTAAATGGGCCAAATTTCAATTGTGTGAAAAACCTGTGACCATCATCCACTCAGAAACCAGAGGTTTCTGAAAACCCTCAGAGGTTTTTCACTGCCCAAGGGGCACCTCTTGAAGGCCTTTAGTAAATCCCAATTCATTCTCTAAAAGCCTCTGTTCTGCAGAATAAAAACCTCCATGGAGCAAAACCTGGGCTGGGAGCAGCTCCGGCTCTGCCTGAGGGGGATCCAGGGGATGAGACCAGCCCAAAAGATCCTAAAACATCCCCAAACCAGCCCAAAACATCCCAAACCAGAGAAAAACATCTCAAACCAACCCAAAACATCCTAAAACATCCCTGCATCATCCCAAACCAGCCCTGCATCACCCGAAAACATCCCAAACCAGTGAAAAACATCTCAAACCAACCCAAAACATCCTAAAACATCCCAAACCAGCCCTGCATCATCCCAAACCAGCCCAAAACATCCCAAACCAGCCCAAACCAGTGAAAAACATCTCAAACCAACCCAAAACATCCTAAAACATCCCTGCATCATCCCAAACCAGCCCAAAACATCCCAAACCAGCCCAAAACATCCCTAACCAGCCCAAAACATTCCAGACCAGCCCAAAACAGCCAAACCATCCCAAACCAGCCCTGCATCATCCCAGAGCATTCCAAACCATCCCAGACCAAACCAAAACATTCCAAACCATCCCTGCATCACCCCAAACCATCCCAAACCAGTGAAAAACATCTCAAACCAACCCAAAACATCCTAAAACATCCCTGCATCAACCCAAAACATCCCAAACCAGCCCTGCATCATCCCAGAACATTCCAAACCATCCCAAACCAGCCCTGCATCACCCGAAAACATCCCAAACCAGTGAAAAACATCTCAAACCAACCCAAACCATCCCAGACCAGCCCTGCCCCATCCCAAACCATCCCAAACCAGTGAAAAACATCTCAAACCAGTGACAAACATCTCAAACCAGCCCAAAACATCCTAAAACATCCCTGCATCATCCCAAACCAGCCCTGCCTCATCCCAAACCATCCCAGACCAGCCCTGCCCCATCCCAGCCAGCCCTGCCTCATCCCAAACCAGCCCTGCCTCATCCCAGAACATCCCAAACCATCCCAGACCATCCCTGCCCCATCCCTGCCCCATCCCTGCACCATCCCTGCACCATCCCAGCCATCCCCTCTCCTCCTGGAGCGCGGGGCTGAGCCCTCGGGAGGCTCCCGGCCCTGCCAGGGCTGCAGCTCTGCCTGGAAAGTTCTCATTTCCTCCACCCGTGCCCAGAGTGAGTGTGAGCAGTGCCTGAACAGGGAGCTCCTTGTGCAGCAGCCCCGAAATGCCCCCAAGGCCCGGAGCAGCCCAGGAGCTCCAGGAATTGGCAGTGACACCTCTGGCTCAGCTGGAAAAGCCTTGTGGAACCTGGACGGGAATGAATGGAACCCAATCCGGGTTTTTTGGGAAGTTTTCCAGCTCTGTCTCCCCTTTTTTGGGGTAAAACATTGAAAATTGGGCTGCAGAGGCACCAAGGCAGTGGCCAAAGCACATCCCCGGTGTCACCAGGGCCTGGAGAGCACAGGAACTTTCCATGGCTCGAAAGGCTGGAAAAATCTCCTGCCCGTGGCTGGCAGCCCCATTTCCCTCTCCTTGACCAAATCTCAGCATTTTCCTCTCCTCCAAGGAGAAATTTCAGATTTTCCTGCAGCTGAGACCAGCAGCAGCTTTGTGAGGACAGTTCTTTTGCAAAAATATTATATATTTAATATACAATATATATTATATATACTAATATATTAATATATTAATTAAATACAATGTAGCTATATAATATTATATATTTTATATATGTTAGATACATTAGATAGAATATAATAGATATATATTCTATATTATCTACATTATGTATATAATATAAAATATAAAATATAATATATAATACATAATATATAATACATATAACATACTATATACAATATATAAATTAGCTATTATATATTTTATAAAACATTATTATTATAATGTATAATATATTATATATTATACTATATACTACATACTATATACTATATACTATATACATTATATATAATATATTTTATATTATGTTATATATTATATATTATATATTATATATATTATACATTGCATGATATAATACGTAATGTAATATGTAATGTAATGCAATAATGTAATATATGTATAATATATAATATATATTATACATATATTATACATAATATACATTATATATTGTTATGTTTTGTTATATTCATACTATGTATTATACATTTTATGGTATATTATATATTACATTCCATATTATTTGTTCTATTTAATGTAAATAATTCAATTCCAGCCCAGGGGGAGCCCTGAGCTCTCCCAGCCCCAGTCCCAGCACAGAACAATCCCAGCCAGGAAGCGCCCGCTGGCTCCTCCTCCTGCAGGGAAAACTGCACCCACCGGTGAAAAATGGCTTTATTTTCTATAACTGCTGAGAATCAAAGCTTCAGGCCATTAGGGCTGAACAGACAAAGGGAAAAAATGAAAATAATGTGTGACTTCTGCTTAAAATGCAAAGCAGAGCATCAATCACTGCTGATCAGAGGAGCTGCAGGGCTGAGCCCAACCCTCCTGCCTGGGCTCTGCTCTCTTTAAAATTAAAATATTTGACATTTAAACATTTATCTGTTCAGATACTTCAGATCTATTTAGATCTATTGAGATCTATTTAGATCTATTTTCTACAGACCTATTGAGATCTATTTATTTATTTAGCTTAGACATTTAGATATTTATCTGTTTAGATACTTATCTACTTAGATCTATTTGTCTCTAGATCTATTGAGATCTATTTATCTATTGAGATTAGATATTTAGACATTTATTAAGATTCTTATCTATTTAGGTTTGTTTAGATCTATTCAGTTCTGTTTAGATCTATTTGTCCATAGATCTATTGAGATCTATTTATCTATTTAGATTATTTAGACATTTCTCTATTAAGATATTTATCTATTTTGATCTATTTGTTTCTATTCAAGTCTGCTTAGATCCATTTGTCTATAGATCTACTTATCTATTGAGACTAGATATTTAGACATTCATCTATTAAGATATTTGTCTATTTTGATCTATTGAGATCTATTTATCTATTTAGACATTTATCTATTTAGCTATTTATCTATTTGTATCTATTCAGTTCTGTTTAGATCTATTTGTCTATAGATCTATTTATCTATTTAGACATTTATCTATTTAGCTATTTATCTATTTTTATCTATTTGTATCTATTCAGTTATGTTTAGATCTATTTGTCCATAGATCTATTGAGATCTATTTATCTATTTATCTATTTTGATCTATTTGTATCTATTCAGTTCTGTTTAGATCTATTTGTCTATAGATCTATTTATCTATTTAGATAATGATCTATTTTGATCTATTTGTTTCTATTCAGGTCTGTTTAGATCTATTTGTCTATAGATCTATTTATCTATTTAGACATTTATCTATTTAGCTATTTATCTATTTTGATCTATTTGTATCTATTCAGGTCTGTTTAGATCTATTTGTCTATAGATCCATTTATCTATTTAGATCTATTTATCTATTTAGATCTATTTACCCACAGACCTATTGGACACATTTATCCATTTAGATCAGACATTTGTCTATCTATTTAGGCACTTAGACCTTTAGATATTCAGACCTTCAGACACGCAGATATTTCGGTTTCAGCCTCCAACCAGAGCACACCTGCGCCTCTCTTGGACCCCCCCTCCGCTCCCAGGCATTTGGGGCTCACTCAGACCCTTCCTCCTCCTCCTCCTCCTCCTCCTCCTCCTGCTCACCTGCGTTTCCTGCCCCGCAGCTCCAGCTGGGATTTGCGGCGCTGCCAGCGCGGCCAGGATGGGGAGCAGGCACAGCATCCCCAGCGAGGCCCTGCGGCCCCGGCTCCGCTGCTGCCCCGGGCCGGGGGCGCCTCTGCCGCCCGCAGGGAGCGGCCCAGCCCCGGCCATGCCCTCCCCGGGCTCCGGAGGCGATTCCGGGCTCGGGCACTCAGGACATTCCCTGCACACAAAGCGTTTGTGATCCTGGAGCTCGCATTGGTGAGCAGCTGCTGCCAGAGCTGTGCACACAACCAGAGTTTCAAACTGCCCTAAAAAAAAAAAAAAAAAAAAAAAAAAAAATTTTTTTAAAGGAAAAAAAAAAGAGCAGACTTTACATTAAGCCTCTTTGCAATGTGCCAAAGATTCTCTCAGGCTCTGCCAAGTGGGATCGAGTTACTGCAGCTGAAATTGGGGCTGGCCCGGGAGCAGCAGCAAAGTGAAACAAGCTGGGCTGGACACGAACTCCTCTCTTTAACTCTGTGAGCAGCCCAGGGCCAATCTGCCGCTCTCAGCTTGGTGTAACGAGGGGAAAACTCAAATTAAACCGGGGGAGAGCGCAGCGAGAGGAATGCAGGGGAATCAGCCCCTTGGAATGCGCGGCTGGGGATGCTCCGCTGTCATTTGTCACAGCTGGCCTGGGTGAAAAATGAAATTCTGGGAAAGCGCTCAGGGGGATGAGAAACTCCCACAGAAATAAAAGAGCAGCAAACCCGGCCGGGAGCTGCAATTTCTGCTGGGTTCGGGTCCCAAAGAGGCTCCGAGGCTTTGCCTGGGAGCTTCTCTGAGGCATCTCCAGTTCCATTCAGGGCTGTTTGGAAAAGCTCGCTCAGGAATTCTCAGGTTTTCAGACACAGCTGAAAAATCTCACTCAGAAATTCTCAGGTTTTCAGACACAGCTGAAAAATCTCACTCAAATTCTCAGGTTTTCAGAGAGGGTTGAAAAAGCTCACTGAGAAATTTTAAGGTTTTCAGAGAGAGCTCAAAAATCTCACCAGGAATTCTCAGGTTTTCATGGACAGCTGAAAAATCTCACTCAGGAATTCTCAGGTTTTCAGACAGCTCAAAAAGCTCACTGAGAAATTTTAAGGTTTTCAGAGAGAGCTCAAAAATTTCACTGAGAAATTCTCAGGTTTTCAGAGAGAGCTGAAAAATCTCACTCAGAAATTCTCAGGTTTTCAGACACAGCTGAAAAATCTCACTCAGAAATTCTCAGGTTTTCAGACAGCTCAAAAAGCTCACTAAGAAATTTTAAGGTTTTCAGAGAGAGTTGAAAATGTCACTCAGAAATTCTCAGGTTTTTCAGAGAGGGTTGAAAAAGCTCACTGAGGAATTTTAAGGTTTTCAGAGGTTTGAAAACCTTAAAATTTCACTGAGAAACTCTCAGGTTTTCAGAGACAGCTGAAAAATCTCACTCAGAAATTCTCAGGTTTTCAGACACAGCTGAAAAATCTCACTCAGAAATTCTCAGGTTTTCAGACAGCTCAAAAAGCTCACTGAGAAATTTTAAGGTTTTCAGAGAGAGCTCAAAAATTTCACTGAGAAACTCTCGGGTTTTCAGACACAGCTGAAAAATCTCACTCGGAAACTCTGGGGTTTTCAGACACAGCTGCACTTTTCCGTCTCACCCTGGAGTGGGATGAACCAACCCCAGCTCTGCTCTCTCAGAATTCCGCAGGAATTTTCTCCCCAGCTCCACCAGCAATGTCAGGCAGGGGCAAGGCCATGCAAAAATTCCTTGGGGGCATCTGAGGCATTCGAAGGGTTTCAGAAAAGCCTCGTAATTTTAAAAAATGCTCGAATTGGAATTTTTTCCACCCTAGTTCATGCACTGCTTTATTAGTTTCATCCATTTGCAGCCTCAAGCTGGCCTGGAGCTGTCAAACAGCTCAGAGAGAGAAATCAGGCCAGGCAGTCTGGGTGTGCAATTCCATGAACAATTTCAACCCTCACCGAGACAAACCACCACAAAAATCTGAAAACCAACAGGAAATCCAACAGCGAAAGGGCAGAAAATTTGCAGCAGGGAAAGGAGAGGATGAGGAGGGAGAACAAGGAAAGGATTCCAGAATTCCAGAGGGGAGGAAGAGCAGAACCCAGAGCTCTCCCTCAGCTCTTTCCAGGGATGGCTCCTCCTTCCCCAGCACGGCTCTGAAAAATCCAATTTTTTTGCATTTGGAGCTCAATGCAATTTTTTTGCATTTGAGAGATGCAAACTCAGCCCCGTTGGTGTTTGAGCTGCAATCACAGCACCGAGGGAGAAACTCGACTGAGCTAAACCTGAATTCTCAGTTTCTTTTAGAGCCCGCAGAGAACAGGAAAACGCTGATGGAGAAGGGAATCCTGAAGGAAAAACTTGCCTGGAATTGGGGCTCCAGAAATGATCCTCCAGCCAAGGCAGCACTGAAAGACAAATATTGTTATCAGCCCCAGAGCTGGAAGAACATTGAGTTTCAGTCCCAGCTTGAGGGGCCTCTCCCAGAGCTGAGGGAGAATTCAGTTCATGCTCTGCACACCCTGCTCTCGCTCAGGGCACTTCAATCCTGATTTGGGGCACTTTAAACCCAATTTGGGGCAGTTTAATCTAATTTAGGGCAATTTAATCCCAATTTAGGGCAGTTTAATCCTGATTTAGGGCAGTTTAATCCCAATTTAGGGCAGTTTAATCTAATTTAGGGCAATTTAATCCCAATTAGGGCAGTTTAATCCTGATTTAGGGCAGTTTAATCCTGATTTGGGGCAGTTTAATCCCAATTAGGGCAGTTTAATCTAATTTAGGGCAATTTAATCCTGATTTAGGGCAGTTTAATCCCAATTTAGGGCAGTTTAATCCCAATTTAGGGCAGTTTAATCCTGATTTAGGGCAGTTTAATTTAGGGCAATTTAATCCTGATTAGTGGCAGTTTAATCCCAATTTAGGGCAGTTTAATCCCGATTTAGGGCAGTTTAATCCCAATTTAGGGCAGTTTAATCCTGATTTAGGGCAGTTTAATCCTGATTTGGGGCAGTTTAATCCTGATTTAGGGCAGTTTAATCCTGATTTAGGGCAGTTTAATCCCAATTAGGGCAGTTTAATCCTGATTTAGGGCAGTTTAATCCCAATTTAGGGCAGTTTAATCCCAATTAGGGCAGTTTAATCCCAATTAGGGCAGTTTAATCCCAATTTAGGGCAGTTTAATCCTGACCCAGGCCAGGGCTTTCCCCTGCACCTTGGACAGGCAGGATTAAACCGGGTTTATAAACCAGCACTGGGCAGGTGAGATCTGCCCAAGGTCCACGTGAAATCTGGCAGCACCTAAAACCCTCCAAGCACCCACTTAGTGCAATCATTTCTGTGGCACTCACTCATTTTTTGTGGCACCAATTTTTGTGGCACTCACCCATTTTTGTGGCACTAATTTTTGTGGCATTCATTCATTTTTTGTGGCACCAATTTTTGTGGCACTCACCCATTTTTGTGGCACTCACCCATTTTTTGTGGCACTCACCAATTTTTGTGGCACTCACCCATTTTTGTGGCATTCATTCATTTTTTGTGGCACTCACCCATTTTTGTGGCACCAATTTTTGTGGCACTCACCCACTTTTGTGGCATTCACTCATTTTTTGTGGCACCAATTTTTGTGGCATTCACTCATTTTTTGTGGCACTCACTCATTTTTGTGCACTCACCCATTTTTGTGGCATTCACTCATTTTTTGTGGCACTCACTCATTTTTTCTGGCATTCACTCATTTTTTGTGGCACTCACCCACTTTTGTGGCAACAATTTTTGTGGCACTCACCCACTTTTTTTTGTAGTACTCACCCATTTTTGTGGCACTCACCCATTTTTGTGGCACTCACCCATTTTTGTGGCATTCACTCATTTTTTGTGGCATTAATTTTTGTGGCACTCACCCATTTTTGTGCTACTCACCCATTCCTGTGCAGAACCCCAATTTTAAGCAGAGCCTGAGGGGAGCAGGAATTCCCTCCATAAATTGAAGTTTTTTGCGGAATCCATCTTGGCAAAGTGAATTTCCGGTGCTCCTGAACCTTCTCCTCGCAGCCACCGAGGGTGAGGAATCTTTGTGACTTTTCCAGATAATTCCAAATGGGAAGAGCCCACGGTGCTGCACAAAATCTGGCATTGAACCCACCTTTGTTGATCAGCACCGACTCCATTTATTCACTCAATCAATCACCTTTTATAACCGTGTTAATTAAGTTCATGCATATTGCAAACCCGAGCTCACAACAGGTCAGAGATAACACACCAACCTCTCCTTTTGTTTCCAATACCAAGATTTGGGTTCTCTAAATTTACTTTTACTTTCCCAAAACAGCCAAAGATAGAACATCCACTTGTTGTGAGAAAGCTGCCTGAGAACTCTGGTGTGCAAGGCTCTCAAGGCCTTCATGTTTGTCACTTTTACCTGTAATTAAAAACAACCTGAGAACCTCTGCTGTTCACAGAAGACCCAAAACCCCAATTTTTTGGGGTTTTTAGAATGAAGGTTCAGCCTTCCAAGATGGAAGATCCCCATGAAAGTTTAAGCAGAATGATAATGAATTTATCATGGGTGAAAATTTGATTTTTTTGGGGTTTTTAGAATGAAGGTTCAGGGTTCCAAGATGGAAAATCCCCATGAAAGTTTAAGCAGGATGATAGTGAATTTATATATCACTATCATTGTGAAAAACTGATTTTTTTGGGGTTTTTAGAATGAAGGTTCAGGGTTCCAAGATGGAAGATCCCCATAAAAGTTTAAGCAGAATGATAATGAATTTATCACAGGTGAAAAATTGATTTTTTAGGGGTTTTTAGAATGAAGGTTCAGGGTTCCAAGATGGAAGATCCCCATGAAAGTTTAAGCAGAATGACAGTGAATTTATCACGGGGTGAAAAACTGATTTTTTTGGGGTTTTTTAGAACAAAGGTTCAGCGTTCCAAGATGGAAGATCCCCATGAAAGTTTAAGCAGGATGATAGTGAATTTATATATCACTATCATTGTGAAAAACTGATTTTTTTGGGGTTTTTAGAATGAAGGTTCAGCGTTCCAAGATGGAAGATCCCCATGAAAGTTTAAGCAGAATGAGAGTGAATTTATCACGGGGTGAAAATTTGATTTTTTAGGGGTTTTTAGAATGAAGGTTCAGGGTTTCAAGATGGAAAATCCCCATGAAAGTTTAAGCAGAATGACAGTAAATTTATCATGGGGTGAAAAATTGATTTTTTTGGGGTTTTTAGAATGAAGGTTCAGGGTTTCAAGATGGAAAATCCCCATGAAAGTTTAAGCAAAATGAGAGTGAATTTATATATCACTATCATTGTGAAAAACTGATTTTTTTGGGGTTTTTAGAACGAAGGTTCAGCGTTCCAAGATGGAAAATCCCCATGAAAGTTTAAGCAGAATGACAGTAAATTTATCACGGGGTGAAAATTTGATTTTTTTGGGGTTTTTAGAACGAAGGTTCAGCGTCCCAAGATGGAAAATCCCCATGAAAGTTTAAGCAGAATGACAGTAAATTTATCACAGGGTGAAAAATTGATTTTTTAGGGGTTTTTAGAACAAAGGTTCAGGGTTCCAAGATAAAAGATCCCCATGAAAGTTTAAGCAGGATGATAGTGAATTTATATATCACTATCATTGTGAAAATCTGATTTTTTAGGGGTTTTTAGAATGAAGGTTCAGCGTTCCAAGATGGAAAATCCCCATGAAAGTTTAAGCAAAATGAGAGTGAATTTATCACGGGGTGAAAAACAGACTCTACACAATATGGGCAGAAAAGAAAAATAAAACCAACAACCCCCAACTTGGGGGGAAAGAAAATAAATCAACAATCCTCAGCTTGGGGGGAAAAAAAATAAATCAACAACTCACAACTTGGGGGAAAAAAAAAAGAAATAAATAATAAATAATAGAAAATAAATAATAAATAATAGATAATAAATAATAAATAATAAATAATAGAAAATAATAAAAAAGAAAATAAATCAACAATCCTCAGTTTGGGGGGAAAAGAAAGTAAATTAACAACCCACAACTTGGGGGGAAAGAAAATCAATCAACAATCCTCAGCTTGGGAGGAAAAATAAAATAAATCAACAACTCACAACTTGGGGGGAAAAAAAAAAGAAAATAAATCAACAACACCCAGTTTGGGGGGAAAAGAAAATAAATTAACAACTTACAATTTGGGAAAAAAAAAAAAATAAATCAACAATCCTCAGCTTGGGAGGAAAAATAAAATAAATCAACAACCCACAACTTGGGGAAAAAAAAAAATAAATCAACAACACCCAGTTTGGGGGGAAAAGAAAAAGAAAATAAATTAACAACCCACAACTTGGGGGGAAAGAAAATAAATCAACAATCCTCAGCTTGGGAGGAAAAATAAAATAAATCAACAACCCACAACTTGGGGGAAAAAAAAAAAGAAAATAAATCAACAACACCCAGTTTGGGGGGAAAAGAAAATAAATTAACAACCCACAACTTGGGGGAAAAAAAAAGAAAATAAATCAACATCACCCAGTTTGGGGGGAAAAGAAAATAAATTAACAACCCACAACTTGGGGGGGAAAAAAGAAATCAACAGGTCCCAATGTGGGGGGAAAAGAAAATAAATCCAGAACACTCAGCTTGGGGGGAAAAATAAAATCAACCAACAACCCAACATTCCTGTGGGAATGGCAAAAAATGGGATTTTTCTGTGGGTCATGGGCTAAAAAAAGGGTTTTGTGTGCTGGGTGCTCCCCAGGGAGGGCAGGACAGGAATTTTGGGGCCGAATAAAGAGAATTTTGCTGTTTTTTACCCGGCACCCTCGTGACCAGCGGCTGCTGATGTTCCTGAAAAGCCCCGGCTCTGCTGAGGAATGAACGAGCTGGGAGGGCTCCAGCTGGCACCGGAAATGGAATTTCTGCTTCACTCCCAGAAACGCTGCCCTGGCCTGGCCCAGGCCCGACCTGAGAGCAGAAATCTGGGGAGAAATCAGGGAAAAACCTTTCCCAAAACACGAATAACAAAGGGAATCCACAGCGAGCTCAGAACGGCTCCCCTGGGTGGGGATGTTTTTGTCCCTGCTCTCAGGTGAGATGTATTAAAAATTATAAATTATAAATATTAATAATATATCATTCTGTTATATGTGATATTATATTATATATACACTATACATATTATACTTTATATATATGTTTTATATATATACTTTTTATATATATACTTTATATATATTTATATATATACTTTGTATATATACTTTATATATATATACTTTATATATATATACTTTATATACTATTTATATATATACTTTATATATATATATTTATATATATACTTTATATATATATACTTTATATATATATACTTTATATACTATTTATATATATACTTTATATATATATATATGTATATATATATATAAATATTATATATTTTATAGTATTATATTATGTTATTATATTAGATTATATTAATATATAATATATAATATAATAATGTATTATTAATACCATTAATTAATATAAATTATAAGTATTCGTAATTATTGATGCATTATAATGTAATTTAATTTTAATCTAATTAATACAAATTAATTTAATTAAATTATATTTAATTATATATATTTATGATATATAGAATTATATTTAATGATAGATAATATTATATATTTATAATATATAATTATATTTAATTATAATTATATATTATACTATAATCATTATAAAATATAATGGAAATAATTTAATTAATTTTATGTTAATAATTCATTTGTGGGTGGACCAGTCCTCTTGGAGCAGCACAGATTAGTGGGACCATAAAGGACCAAAAATCAGCACAAAATTCAAAAATCAACAAGAAATCCAAAAACCAGCAAAAAATCCAAAAACCAACAAGAGATCCAAAAACCAACAAGAAATCCAACAGTAAAAAGGCAGAAAAGGACTAAAAAAGGATAAATTTGGCTCAGATTTGTATTTTTGAGCACTTTTGTTTTCTCCAGCAAAGATTTTGGGGAAATTTCTGGATTGTTCCAAAGGGATTCCCATCAGTTTGGATTTCTAGGAAATACTGAGAATCTGCACCTCTGACTTTTGCACCAAAGCTGATTCTGAAGTTCAGCTTTGGGTTATTTGGGTGTTAAGTAGGAGCCAAATAAATAATTTAGGGGTTAAATCTTATCCATTTTCACCAATTAAAAAAAAAAAAATTGAAACTGTACCAAACTCAAGTGAATATCTGGATCAATATTAGCTCTAAAGTCAAGAATTGGTGAAATAACTTTGTGAATAAACCACAGGGTTATAAATAATCAATATTCCCACAACCACCACACAGCTCCCCATTGCTTTCAAGGATTTTCCACCTCTTTGCTAACGAACAAAGGGAGTAGAGGAACACTGGAATTTTTGGGTTTTTTTGTTTGTTTAAATATTGCTTCCAATATGTAACAAACAGGAGGTTTGGGCACCCAGACAAACAGCCACACTTCCACCAAAATTCACTTTACAGGATCACTGAGTGGGGGATAAATCTTCACTCAGCTGGAAAACAATACAGCTACTGTTTGTACATTCATTTTTAATGCTCAGGAAAATAGATATTTTTATTTTATTAAGTTTTGCTGCAAAACAAAGAAACAAAAATGAAATCCCTTTTTATTTTTTTTTTTGTCCTCCTCCCCCTCGTATCTTTAATTATTACTGTTTATTTTCTTTACACCTCGATTGGAGTATTGAACACCTGCCTTTGGCATTAGGGATAGAAAGCTCAGGAGTCTCTCAACACACGGCTCTGCCAAAAAAGAAATAAAATAAAATAAAATATGGAAGAAGAAGAAGAAGAAGAAGAAGAGTGTCACTTAGAGGTCAGAAATATTTGCTGTAACAGATTTTCTCCAATCCATCAGTGTTCACTACTGTGTCTCTAAGGCACACGCTCTGTCTGTGGGACTCTGCCCTGGGGACGTCCCCTCCCTGTCCCTGTCCCTGTCACCCCCTCGGGGGCTGGGAGCACCCCTGGGTGCTTCTGGAACATTCCAGGCTCTGCTCAGCTCTGGAGCCCCCCAGGGATCTGTTCAGCTCTGCCCTGGAACATTCCAGGGATCCGCTCATGTTCAGTTCTGGAGCATCCCAGGATCAGCTCTGGGACATCTCAGGGATCTGCTCAGCTCTGGAACATTCCAGAATCTCTTCAGCTCAGCTCTGGGACATCTCAGGGATCTGTTCAGCTCTGGAACATTCCAGAATCTCTTCAGCTCAGCTCTGGGACATCTCAGGGATCTGTTCAGCCCTGGAGCACCCCAGGGTCCGTCCATGTCCACCCCAGGGTCCGTCCATGTCCAGCCCAGCTCTGCCGCGTGCTCGGCCCGGTGCTGATGGTGGATGAGAGCACAGGTGAGGGAGGGACACCCCAGAAGAGACTCCTCTTCCTCCTCCTCCTCCTCTGGCACATCCCTCCCGTGCTTCCCTGCTTTTCCCAGGGAGCCAAACCCCTGCAGAGGGAGGAAGCACAGCAGGGCTGGGGCTGGGGCTGGGGAGGAGCAGCATCCTCAGCCAAGATGTGGATCCTCTCCAGGGCAGATGGGGCACGGGGAAGAGCAGGATCCTTGGACAGAGATGTGGATCCTCTCCTGGACGGCCTGGCAGGAGAGGAGGAGGGAGGAGCAGCATCCTCACTCAGCCAAAGATGGGGATCCTCTTGGGACGGCCTGGAGGCAGATGGGGCACAGGGAGGAGCAGAATCCTCAGAGGAAGATGCAGATCCTCCCTCAGACAAAGAGGAGGGAGAAGAACATGTGGATCCTCCCTCAGAGGAAGAGGCTGATCCTCTCGCGGATGGAGGGAGGAGCAGATCCTCAGACAAAGATGTGGATCCTCTCCTGGACGGCCTGGAGGCAGATGGGGCACAGGGAGGAGCAGATCCTCCCTCAGACAAAGATGTGGATCCTCCCTCAGACGAAGATGTGGATCCTCCCTCAGACAAAGATGCGGATCCTCCCTCAGACAAAGAGGCGGATCCTCCCTCAGACAAACAGGCGGATCCTCCCTCAGACAAAGATTAGATCCTCCCTCAGATGAAGATGTGGATCCTCCCTCAGAGGAAGATGCAGATCCTCCCTCAGACGAAGATGTGGATCCTCCCTCAAAGATGTGGATCCTCCCTCAGAGGAAGAGGCGGATCCTCCCTCAAAGATGCGGATCCTCCCTCAGACAAAGATGTGGATCCTCCCTCAGACAAAGATGGGGATCCTCCCTCAGACAAAGATGGATCCTCCCTCAGACGAAGATGCAGATCCTCCCTCAGAGGAAGAGGCGGATCCTCCCTCAGACAAAGATTGGATCCTCCCTCAGACAAAGATTGGATCCTCCCTCAGATGAAGATGTGGATCCTCCCTCAGAGGAAGAGGCAGATCCTCCCTCAGACGAAGATGTGGATCCTCCCTCAGACAAAGATGTGGATCCTCCCTCAAAGATGTGCATCCTCCCTCAGACAAAGATTGGATCCTCCCTCAGACGAAGATGTGGATCCTCTCGCGGATGGCCTGGCGGCAGATGGGGCACACGGTCAGCGCCGTGCTGCAGTCCGGGCAGGAGCCGTGCCCGCACTGGAACACCAGCTTGATCTGGTCGTCGATGCAGATGGGGCAGGTGATCCTCTCCTCCATCTGCCGGTAGCGGCTCTGCAGCTCCTCCATCAGCTTCCTCTGCTCCGTGCCCTCCGAGCTGGGGCTGCACTCCACCTCCGTGCTGTCTGTGGGCAGAGCTCAGCCTTAATGAACTCATCAACCTCCCCTTCTGCCCTCCCCGCAGCACCAGCCCACGCACACTGCACTCTGCACCCAGCCTCAGCCAGGGATCAAATAAAAACCCTTGGGTGATGCTTTTCTTTTTCACTTGCTCAATGGTTTGTGTGGGTTTGAATTTTCACTGTTAAACCACCCCATGTGAAACCCCACTGCTTCCACTACACAAAATAAGCCAGGCCTAGGAAAAGCTCCCTTAAATGTTCTGTTTGTGCAGCTTGAGCTTGGCTTAGGACACCTGAGAAAATCTATTGAAATCCACTTATTTTTCCTCTCTAAAGGTGGATAATGCTACAGGCACACACACACACACAAAGACAAAATAAATGAGCTCTTATTTGACTGGAAATCACTGATATCTCTCAAACCAAGCCTGTGCAGGACCCTCCCCACAGCCCTGCCCAGCAGGCCATACCTTGTTTCAGCTTTTTGGTTATTGTCACTTGACATTTGATGCACTTCTTCATCCTCCTGGAGCACTCTGCCACGAGGAGAGATGACAATTAAACACACAACAGACTCAGGAAGATGAGATTTGAACAACCTGAGGCTTCCCTGGGTGATTGAGGGATTGCTCTTGCATGGAATGAGGAGCATTCTGCCTTCTGAGCTGTGCCTTACTCTTTTATTTAATTTAAATTTTTAAAAAATATATTTAATTAAATAAAAGAGTATTAAATAAATTAACTAAATTTATTTATTTAATACTCTTTTATTTAATCAGATCAGCAGCAAACACAACAGCTTTAAATCCTCCCTGCTCTGAGCCCCTGGAGCTGCAGGGGAAGAGGATGAAGCTCTGGCACAGAGTTCTGAGCAAACTCCCCGTGCTCCCTCCCTCCCTCTGTGAGATGAACTTGCTGACAAGCCTGAGCAGGCTGCCCTTAAATCAGCTGAAATCCTGAGGAATGAAGAATTGGGAGAGCCACAGGAGAGGGAAATCCTTCTCAGGAGGTTTCTGGGGGATCAAGCAGTGCCAGGCAGAACCTTCCCTCTGAATCCCCCTGGAGTCCCGAGCAGCAGGTGGGCAGAACATTCTGTGTTCTCCAGAGATAACTTTGGCTGCCCGAGAGGCTGAAATCACGCTGGGGTTGCTTCAGGACACAAAGAGCACAAAAGCTCAGTGTCTGAGCAGGGCTGGATTCTGACAGGGCAAAGAGAGGCTGGGGAGAAAACCATGAAAAAAAATGTGGTGGTGTTCAAAGGGGTCTCAGGACTAGGGAGGAGATGAGAATGTTGACTCTGTGTTTCAGAAGGCTTATTATATACATATTATATTAAATAATATATAAAAGAACATATAAAATACATATAATATATAATATATTATATATATTATATATATTAATATTATATATATTATATATATTATATATATTAATATTATATATATTATATTATACACTATATATAATACATAATATATAATAAACAATATATTATATGCATTTATATATATAAAATATATTATATATAAAAGAATAGAAGAAAGGATTTCATCAGAACACTTGCAAGGAAAGGAATGATAATAAAATCTTGTGACTCTCAGACAGTCCAAGCCAGTTGACTGTGATTGGCCATTAATTAAAAACAACTACATGAGACCAATCAAAGATGCACCTGTTGCATTCCACAGCAGCGTATTTATAATTATATATATATTATATCACTTATAGTATATAAATATATAAATTATATCATATATAGTTAATTATATAAATTAATATAATAATTATAAAATTAATGATACCATATATTTATATTATTTATATTATAGAAATATAACTATATCAAATATATAAATTCCTATTATGTAAATACACTATATGTTTATATAATATAGCTATAAAATATGTTTTATTATACAAATAATATATTATTACTACATATAATTTATAATTAAATTATGTAAATAATGTAAGCATGTAATTGTTGTTTACATTTTGTTCCTGAGGCCTCTCAGCTTCTCAGGAGAAGATCCTAACAAAAAGATTTTTCACCAAATGTGACAAAAAATGGGGGTAAAAACCCCAGTGCGGACTCACCCTCGCAGACGATGCTGTGCTGGCAGGGGAAGAAGAGGATGAGCAGGGCCAGCTCGGAGCAGACCAGGCACTCGGAGGGCGCGGCCGCGCCGGGCACGCTCAGGTTGGTGATGGTGTTGGGCGTGGTGTGCACGCGCCGCAGGCTGCAGGTGACGGGGGCGCTCTGCGGGCACACCTGCCGATCCCTGCCAAGGGCACCGTGTGAGCCCCAGCACCGGGGAACGGCACATCGGGCCTTCTCCTGACTCACAAATGGCGCTTTAAAACTTTTGTTTCATCTTTCATTGCTCTATTTTGTTGCGGTGTGTTTTAAACTTTCAGGTCCCTTCCCGAGATGTGCCAATTCCCGTCTCCCTTCCCCCCCGCCCCCTTGCTGAGTGAGTCCTGTCAATCAGGCTTAACATCCCAACAAGGCGTGGTGTGGTTGGTCAGGTTCAAAGGATGCCCCTCAGGCCTGGGGGTCATTGGCCTGTCCAGGTGTCCCTCGGGCGTGAGCCACAGCACCGGGGAACGGCACATCGGGCCTTTTGCTGACTCACAAATGGCGCTTTAAAACTTTTGTTTCATCTTTCATTGCTCTATTTTGTTGCGGTGTGTTTTAAACTTTCAGGTCCCTTCCCCAGGTGTGCCAATAGCCGTCTCCCTTCCCCCCTTGCTGAGTGAGTCCTGTCAATCAGGCTTAACATTCCAACAAGGCATCGTGTGGTTGGTTGAGTTCAAAGGATGCCCCTCAGGCCCAGACACCATTGGCCTGTCCAGGTGTCCCTCATCCCTTGAGACCCCGCCCCCTCTCACCTGGTTGGTGGCTCACCTGTCCCCTCCCCTCCCCCTGAGCTTAAAAGGTGAAGCAGGCCATGTGCTCGGCATTCTGTTGGAGCTCTTCCCTGTAACCATGGAATAAACCACTGGATATAACCCTCCAGCAGAATCCTCTCCTTTTTTCTCTTAACCTTCACCTGAAGCTTCCTCCTGAGGTAAATGGAGTTCCTAACAAGCCTGGACTTGTTTGGAACCACCAGCAAGCTGAAGGTGTCTCTGGGGTGATAAACCACGGTGCCACCTTCGGCCTGGCAGCGAGGGTCAGACTGGCCCAGGCACAATCTGACTGGTGATATTGGGATTCAGATTCCAATACTATTTCTCTAAAGTATTAAATCATTTTTTTGTAAAGTTAACCTTTAAAACTTGTTTCTAATTCAGTTTCTCTCTCAAGAATTGTCTGTTCTATTTTATAAAAATCAACATTTCTTACCTCAAAATTCACGTACATGTGAAATTTGCATACTATGTGAAATTTCTGTTAAAGTTTAAGAATCTTCTACAAATCCATTGCTCCTGGAGCAGCTGCAGAGGTCTCAGAGACTCTCCACCCCTCCTGGAGCATAGCTCTATTTCTCTAAATAATAAATCTTTTTATTGGTAAAGTTATCCTTTAAAACTTGTTTCTAATTCAACGTCTGTTCTATTCTATAACATTTCTAAATCAACATTTCTTACCTCAAAAATTATATACAAATATGAACTCTACATTCACGTACTATGTGAAATTTCTGTTAAAGTTTAAGAATTTTCTACAAATCCATTGCTCCTGCAGCAGCTGCAGAGGTCTCAGAGACTCTCCACCCCTCCTGGAGCATAGTTCTATTTCTCTAAATAATACATCTTTTTATTGGTAAAGTTATCCTTTCAAACTTGTTTCTAATTCAATGTCTGCTCTATTCTATTACACTTCCAAATCAACATTTCTTACCTCAAAAATTATATACAGATACGAACTCTATGTTCACATACTATGTGAACTTTCTGTTAAAGTTTAAGAATTTTCTACAAATCCATTGCTCCTGCAGCAGCTGCAGAGCTCTCAGAGATTCTCCATCCCTCCAGAAGCATAGTTCTATTTCTTTAAAGTATTAAATCTTTTTTTTGTAAAATTAACCTTTAAGCTTGTTTCTAATTCATTTTCTCTCCCAACAATTGTCTGTTCTGTTCTATAACACTTCCAAATCAACATTTCTTACCTCAAAATTCACATGGAGATGCATACCATGTGAACTTTCTGTTACATTTTAAGAATTTTCTACAAATCCATCCCTCCTGGAGCAGCTGCAGAGGCACCAGGGCTGGGGGAAGCTCTGATTTCCAAGGGTTTTTCCTGAGGCTCACCTGAATTTCTGTGAGAAGTCTTTGATGATCTGGACAATCCTCCCATCTGTGGTGAGGTCCAAGGGAGATTTTCCCCGATGATTTGCATAATTAATGTCTGCTCCTTCCTGGGCTAGGTAGCAGGCAATGGCTGTCCCAACGTTCAGCTCCACGTTCCCCAGGAAGCCAGAAGCCTGCAGCTAAAAGAAATTGAGAGAAACACTCAAATATACTCCCAAGCTTCTGAGCTTCTGCTCTGATTTGCATCAAAATAATAATAATAAAATAATAAAAATAAAATAACAATAAAAATAATCACAATAATAACAACACAACAATAAAAATAAAAATAAAGTAACAATAATAACACAATCATAATGCAATAATAAAAATAGCAATAATAATATATTCCTAATAGTAAATAATAATAAAATATAATAAAATCATAACAACAATAATAAATAAGAATAAAACATAAAATAAAAATAAATTAATAGACAGTATAAATTATCAATAATATGAAATTTAATAATATGAAACATTAAAATCATTAACATATAATAAAATACTATATAATCAATATATACTAACATATATAGTATATATATGTTATATATATAACATATATATAGAACTATATATAGTTATATATAGTTATACTATATATATATGTTATATATACACTATATATAACTATATATAACTATATATAACTAATATAGCTATATATAGTTAATACTATATATAGTTATATATATATATATATAACTATAATACTATATATAACATATATAGTTATATATATTATATATATATATTATATACATATATAACTATTATAACTATATAATAAGTCCAATAAAATCAATAAAAATATAATAATTATAAATAAAATATAATATAATATAATATAATATAATATAATATAATATAATATAATATAATATAATATAATATAATATAATATAATATAATACAATATAATAACAACATACTTAATATATAATGAAATATACTGGAACAATATACTAACAATTATAACACATAACATAAACTATAATATAATAACAGCAATATAATATATTATAATATAACAACAAATATATATATATACACACACATATATACATACACACATATATATACACATATATTTATACATATATACATATATATATACATATACATATATATATACATATACACATTATATACATATATATACATACATTAAAATATATATAATGTATATCATATATACCACACCAAACCCCACAACCAGCACACTCTGTGGTGTCCTGCTGAGCTGTGCTCACCTTGGCCAGCAGGGCGGCTCCCATCTCCCCGTCCCTCTTCTCCAGGGCCAGGGCCAGGAGCTGCTGCCGCTCCAGGGCCATGTGCATGGCGGTGTCACCGTCCTCGTCCTCGGCGTTGACGTCGCTGCCCTGGCTCACCAGCAGCTGCACCATGGCCACGTGGCCCTGGATCACTGCCAGGTGCAGGGGGCTCTGCTTCCTGCTGTTCTTCACGTTCACGTCACAGCGACCCTGCCAATGCAGCAATTGCAGCGGGGAATGTGGGGCAGGAACTGCAGCAGGGAATGAATCAGGGGATGTGGGGCAGGAATTGCAGCAGGGGAGGTGGGGCAGGAATTGCAGCAGGGGCAGGAATTGCAGCAGGGGAGGTGGGGCAGGAATTGCAGCAGGGGATGTGGGGCAGGAATTGCAGCAGGGGCAGGAATGAACCAGGGGATGTGGGGCAGGAATTGCACCAGGGGGAGATGGGGCAGGAATTGCAGCAGGGGAGGTGGGGCAGGAATGAACCAGGGGATGTGGGGCAGGAATTGCACCAGGGGATGTGGGGCAGGAATTGCAGCAGGGAATGTGGGGCAGGAATTGCACCAGGGGATGTGGGGCAGGAATTGCACCAGGGGAGGTGGGGCAGGAATGAACCAGGGGGAGATGGGGCAGGAATTGCAGCAGGGAATGTGGGGCAGGAATTGCACCAGGGGATGTGGGGCAGGAATTGCACCAGGGGATGTGGGGCAGGAATTGCACCAGGGGGAGATGGGGCAGGAATTGCAGCAGGGAATGTGGGGCAGGAATTGCAGCAGGGGCAGGAATGAATCAGGGGATGTGGGGAAGGAATTGCAGCAGGGGATGTGGGGCAGGAATTGCAGCAGGGGCAGGAATGAATCAGGGGATGTGGGGCAGGAATTGCAGCAGGGGCAGGAATGAACCAGGGGATGTGGGGAAGGAATTGCAGCAGGGAATGTGGGGCAGGAATTGCAGCAGGGGGAAACAGGGCAGGAATTGCACCAGGGGAGGTGGGGCAGGAATTGCAGCAGGGGCAGGAATGAATCAGGGGATGTGGGGCAGGAATTGCAGCAGGGAATGTGGGGCAGGAATGAACCAGGGGGACGTGGGGAAGGAATTGCAGCACAGGGAGATGGGGCAGGAATTGCACCAGGGAATGTGGGGCAGGAATTGCAGCAGGGAATGTGGGGCAGGAATTGCAGCAGGGGGAGATGGGGCAGGAATTGCAGCAGGGAATGTGGGGCAGGAATTGCACCAGGGGGAAGTGGGGCAGGAATTGCACCAGGGAATGTGGGGCAGGAATTGCAGCACAGGGAGATGGGGCAGGAATTGCAGCAGGGAATGTGGGGCAGGAATTGCACCAGGGGATGTGGGGAAGGAATTGCACCAGGGGGAAATGGGGCTGCAGAAATGGGAATGTGGGGCCTGGCAGCTCCCAAACCCCACTGCACCTTTGCTGAGTTTAGCTGAGTTATCTGCTCCTCACAGAAGCACCAATTTGTCAGACAACTTCACTGACAGGTGTTTGACAAACTTTTTCTTGATTTTGGTTTTATTTCTCACCTCTTTGATGAGAATTTCAGCCACTTCCATGTGGTTGTTGAGAGCAGCAAGGTGCAGGGCAGTGAATCCGTCTTCCTTTTTGGAATCCACCAGCTGTCGAGCCCTGGCCAGAATCTTCTTGATGGCTCTGCAGGGTTGGAGAGGTTATTCAAGATGGAAGAATGAATTTCTTGAATCCTCAGAATTTCCTGAATTCTCAGAATAAATTGCTCAGGAGTCAGCAATGTCCATGTTTCACCATGGCACCAGCAATGAAGAGCAGTCCCTCAAACCCACAATTACAAGAACACAACAAAAGCCTTCAGTTACCTTTAATAAAGCAGGGGAAAGCCACATTGCTTTGAAAATAATGAGATTTATTTTTGGGAGAGTTCCAGAGGCTTAACTAAGACCCAAATATCTGAGACTGTCCACACACAGAGATTTCCCAGCCTAGGGAAGCATGAGAAAGATGGGGAAAGCAGGCAGGAGTTTCCTGTGAAGGAGCCAATCCTAAACCAAAAAATATTTAACCAACTACCCAGAACCACATCTGCCAC
Source organism: Zonotrichia leucophrys gambelii (assembly GCF_028769735.1). NCBI lineage: Eukaryota > Metazoa > Chordata > Aves > Passeriformes > Passerellidae > Zonotrichia > Zonotrichia leucophrys. The sequence continues at coordinate 1,880,604 of NC_088190.1, read as the reverse complement.
CTCCTCAGCCAGCCAGCACAAATTAACACCTGAAAAAGGCATAAAAATAGGAAAAAAAAAATAAAGTTGACTCACAGCTTGTTGCCTTTCAGGGCAGCATAGTGGAGCAGGTTGAAGCCTTGACAGTTCTGGACTGTGAAATCGATGTTGGGAACTTCAGTGAGGATCTCAATCACGGCTTTGTAGTCCAGGGTGATGGCATAATGCAGGGGGGTGTCTCCCTGGGAATCCTACACATGGAGAGCAGAGCAAAGCCAGGTTACCAACCCCAAAAACCCCCAGGAAACCTCCTGGGAGCTGCAGGGACTCCTGACCAGCCCTGAGGGATGGCCCAGCACACAACACAATAAAACCTATAAATAAATAAATAAATAATATGCAATAAAACCAATAAACCCTAAAAACGGGCTGGGCCCAAGTCACCAACACTGCCTGCCTTAAAAATGTTTAAAATCCTCCAGGAAGTACTGCTGGAAATCCTGACCAGCTCTGAGGGATGGCCCAGCACACAGCACAATAAAACCTATAAATAAATAAATAAATAATATGCAATAAAACCAATAAACCCTAAAAACTGGGTCCAAGTCACCAACACTGCCTGCCTTAAAAATGTTTAAAATCGTGTCCAAGGAAACCCCCTGGAGCTGCTGGAACTCCTGACCAGCCCTGAGGGATAACCTGGCACACAGCACAATAAAACCTATAAATAAAGAAATAAATAATATGCAATAAAACCAATAAACCCTAAAAACGGGCTGGGCCCAAGTCACCAACACTGCCTGCCTTAAAAATGTTTAAAATCCCCCTGGAGCTGCTGGGACTCCTGACCAGCTCTGAGGGATGACCCAGCACACAACACAATAAAACCTATAAATAAATAAATAATACACAATAAAACCAATAAACTCTAAAAATGGGCTGGGCCCAAGTCACCAACACTGCCTGCCTTAAAAATGTTTAAAATCCCCCTGGAGCTGCTGGAACTCCTGACCAGCTCTGAGGGATGACCCAGCACAGAACAGCCCCAGCAGCACACAATAAAACCTATAAATAAATAAATAATACACAATAAAACCAATAAACTCTAAAAACGGGCTGGGCCCAAGTCACCAACACTGCCTGCCTTAAAAATGTTTAAAATCGTGTCCAAGGAAAGCCCCTGGAGCTGCTGGAACTCCTGACCAGCTCTGAGGGATGGCCCAGCACACAGCACAATAAAACCTATAAATAAAGAAATAAATAATATGCAATAAAACAAATAAACCCTAAAAACTGGGTCCAAGTCACCAACACTGCCTGCCTTAAAAATGTTTAAAATCCCCCTGGAGCTGCTGGAAATCCTGACCAGCTCTGAGGGATGGCCCAGCACACAACACAATAAAACCTATAAATAAATAAATAATATGCAATAAAACAAATAAACCCTAAAAACGGGCTGGGCCCAAGTCACCAACACTGCCTGCCTTAAAAATGTCCAAGGAAACCCCCTGGGAAACCTCCTTTATATATATATATTTCTATTTTAACTTCTAAATTCTTAGCTTATTTTACATAACTACACTTCTACATTATAAACTCCTCACTATTTTATCCATACAGCTTCTTGATATATTCTTACTTACAACTATAGAAACATAAGTTTGTGGTTTTTCTGCTTAATGCCTGTATATTGTATTTTTACATTAACCTAAGCTTCTCTTGAGGGGCTGTAAATCAAATTTTTCTCATCAAGAAGCACCTCCCCACCTCAAAAAAAAAATCCTCCAACACTTCCCTGACCCGAATTCCTGCCATAACCCCAAACTTACTGGGAGGTTGACATCACAGCTGAGCTCACAGAGGGCTCTCACCACCTCGGTGAAGCCCTGGCTGACGGCGACGAACAGGGCGCTGCACTGGGCATTGTTCAGCAGGTCTGCACTGGCCCCCTTGGCCAGCAGCACACGGGCAACCTCGGCCTGGTTGCTGGTTTAAAGCAAGGGAAAAAAGCAGATTTGAGTCATTCCAGTCAATTCTCTCTCTTTGCAAAGCAACAGAAATCAGAAATCGGGTTTTGTATCCTCTCAGCCCCACCCCGCTTCCTCTTAGTGTTAAAAAACCTGGGGTTTTTTTTTGTTTGTTTTGCTTAGGTTTTTGTTTGTTTTGTTAGGGTTGGTATTCTAATTCTTCTTCTTCTTCTTCTGATGATGATGATGATGATTATTATTATTATTATCATCATCATTATCATTATTATTGTTGTTGTTGTTGTTATTGTTATTATTATTATTATTTCCATCATCATGATGATGATGATGATTATTATTATTATTATTATCATCATCATCATTATTATTGTTGTTGTTATTGTTATTATTATTATTATTATTATTTCCCTCATGGCCAGCAGGAGGGAAGGTATGTGATGATGCTCGCAGGGGTCCCAGGATGAGGGAAGAGATGAAAATGTTAACTCTTTATCTCAGAAAGCTGATTTATTATTTTATTATATATATTATATACTAAAACTATACTAAAAGAATAAAAAATTTTCATCAGAAAGCTAGCAAATAATAAAAAAAAAATAAAATAATACAACCTTGGGATTGGTCACAGCCTTGACACTATCAGCTGTCAGCAGACATCACGTTATAGAAATTCAAATGCTAAGTAAACAATTTTAAGTAAACAATGTCTAAATCACGTTGTAAAACAACAAAACATGGAGAAGCTGAAGTTTCTCAGCTTCTCAAGAGGAAAAAACAGATTTTCCTTAACAAGCAGATTTTCCACACAGCATGTCCGTGTCAGTGTCCTACCCGAAGGCTGCGTAGTGCAGCGCCGTGTCCCCCTCGTCGTCCCGCAGGTCCACGCTGGCCCGGGCCTGCAGCAGAGCCCTCACCACCTCCAGGTGCCCCTGGTAGGAGGCAATCTGCAGGGCAGTCCTGCCCTGGTTCTTGGCATCCACCTTGGGGAAGGGCAGAGACAGAAATTCAGGCCTGAGCTCGGTTTGTGTCTGCAACAGCCCTGAAAATGCCATTTTCGTGCCTGGCTGAGCTCGTCCAGAACATTCTGGAAGGGGAAAGGGGCAGCGTGTTCAACCTCCAGGTGCCCCTGGTACGAGGCAATCTGCAGGGCAGTCCTGCCCTGGTTCTTGGCATCCACCTTGGGGAAGGGCAGAGACACAGAAATTCAGGCCTGAGCTCGGTTTGTGTCTGGAACAACCCCGAAAATGCCGCAGGGGCCGTGCCCGGCTGAGCTGGTCCAGAACATTCTGGAAGGGGAAAGGGGCAGCGTGTTCAGAGAGAACAGAGCTCTGTGATTGCAGAGCCCTGCTGCCAAATCTGAGAGCACAGAGCTCTGCCAACAATTCCCTTCCCGAGAGGGAAATGGGTGAGGAAATCCAATGGAGCTTTGCATAAAGCTCTGCATATATAATGTATATAATACATATATATGTATATATATATGTGTGTATATATATATATATATATAATATATTATATATATTAATATAACAATAATACACTATATATACAATATTACATATATACACTATATAATATATATAATATATATAACATATATATTATATATATATATATATTATAATTATACAACATATATATAACACATATATACATATACCACAATATAATATATATACATATATAATATATAAATATATATTATATATATATACATATAATATATATACACATATATATTATAATAATATATACATATATATACATATATGAATTATACTATACTATATACAATTATGTATATATATACATATATATAACATATATATACACATATATAGTAACATATATATAACATATATTATAATATACATATAATATACATATATTACACATATATATACATATATACACATATACACATATATATATATATAATATATATAATATATATATATATATATATATATATATATGCCAAGTCCCTGCTGCAGGGGCTGCAGGGAGAGCTTGGCAGAGTCAAAGGCACTGAAGAAAAGGTAAAAAAAAGGCAAAGCAGCTTCTGAAAGCAGCGGAGGATAAGGAGAGGAGAAGGAGGCACAAAACCTCAGCAGGCTGGCAAGGAGAACAAGTTAAAAATCCAGGTTTTATCCCTGCAGATAAAATCCAGGTTTTATCCCTGCAGAACAGAGAGCAGCGCTTAAATGCTGGGAGAGTCCTTTGGAAAACAGGATTTGGAATCCACTGACCCAATTGCCTGAGGCAGCTCTCAAAATGCTGGGAGAGTCCTTTGGGAAAAGAGGAATTGGAGATCACTGCTGCTCTTCCATCTACACCAGGCAGACAGAGCTGATAAACTGGAAAACCCTGCCAAGAAATCCCAACTTGCTCTGAGCCAGCCTCAAATCCAGCCTGATCTCTCTGTTAGACTCTATAGAAACAGCTAATAAATTAATATATATATTAAATAAAAACAGAAGTCTAATAAAATCTAACGAATAAAAATAACAGCTAATTTATTAATATAAATATTAAATAGAAATAGAAGCCTCAATCCACTAAATCTACTGTTAACTCTATAGAAACAGCTAATAAATTTATATATATATATTAAATAAAAACAGAAGTCTAATAAAATCTAACTAATAAAAATAACAGCTAATTTATTAATATAAATATTAAATAGAAATAGAAGTCTAATAAAATCTAACTAACAGCTAATTTATTAATATAAATATTAAATAGAAATAGAAGTCTAATAAAATCTAACTAACAGCTAATTTATTAATAAAAATATTAAATAGAAATAGAAGTCTAATAAAATCTAACGAATAAAAATAACAGCTAATTTATTAATATAAATATTAAATAGAAATAGAAGTCTAATAAAATCTAACGAATAAAAATAACAGCTAATTTATTAATATAAATATTAAATAGAAATAGAAGTCTAATAAAATCCATGATCATATCATGGATTCTTACTCTCAGGACTTTCCTATCTGGGATCAATCTGAGAATTACAGATATTTGTGTCTCCTTCCCATCCCCAGAAGTTTATTTATAAACTTGCATTTATTTATAAACTTATTTTAAGTTTATAAATAAAGAAGTATAATAAATACCAGACAAATAAGAACTAAATCAGATTTAGAAGAATTAAATCTTCTGCTCCTGGGTCACAGCCCCACAACCACACCCCCAGCAAAACCTCTTTTTGTTCCTCATGGTTTCCAAGGACACAATACTGAAAGATTTGGTGGTTCCTATTTTTTTTTTTCTGCCCTGTTCCTAAACCCTGAGGAGGTTTTTGAGATCTGATTGTGACATTTTGGAATTCTGCGAGCACAGGAATTGTCCAGCAGTGATTCCAGTCAGACATGAGATAAGGCACTGCACACATCTGGGCAGCTTTTCTGCCTCCTCATTCCAACATTGTGATTTTCACAAGGTCCTCTAAGGACAGGCACAGCCAGACACAAGCCCTGCCTTCATTTTCCAGCAAATCTCTGATTTCTGCTCCTGTTTTCCTATAGATAAACCCCCTCTCCCCTTCATTGTACAGCTGAAGGAAATCTGGGAAAAGCCAGCTTGGCAAAGGTGCTGTGAGGGCTTCAGCTCAGATTTATTGCCACAAACTAGAGGCAGAAAATATTTAATTTTGAGAATTTAATTTGAGAATTTAATCCTTGCAGCAATGGCAATCCTTGCAGAAATTGCAGCAAAATAATATTCCAGCAATTGCAATTGCAATCCTTGCAGAAATTGCAGCAAAATAATATTCCAGCAATTGCAATTGCAATCCTTGCAGAAATTGCAGCAAAATAATATTCCAGCAATTGCAGTTGCAATCCTTGCAGAAATTGCAGCAAAATAATATTCCAGCAATTGCAATTGCAATCCTTGCAGAAATTGCAGCAAAATAATATTCCAGCAATTGCAATCCTTGCAGAAATTGCAGCAAAATAATATTCCAGCAATTGCAATTGCAATCCTTGCAGAAATTGCAGCAAAATAATATTCCAGCAATTGCAATTGCAATCCTTGCAGAAATTGCAGCAAAATAATATTCCAGCAATTGCAATTGCAATCCTTGCAGAAATTGCAGCAAAATAATATTCCAGCAATTGCAATTGCAATCCTTGCAGAAATTGCAGCAAAATAATATTCCAGCAATTGCAATTGCAATCCTTGCAAAAATTGCAGCAAAATAATATTCCAGCAATTGCAATTGCAATCCTTGCAGAAATTGCAGCAAAATAATATTCCAGCAATTGCAATCCTTGCAGAAATTGCAGCAAAATAATATTCCAGCAATTGCAATTGCAATCCTTGCAGAAATTGCAGCAAAATAATATTCCAGCAATTGCAATTGCAATCCTTGCAGAAATTGCAGCAAAATAATATTCCAGCTGTTGGGAGATACCACTAAGCCTGACAAATGTATTGTTTTCCTCACATCCCTTTCCCTGCTTGAGCACAAAACTTGATGATGATGTTTTAAAGAGCAGCAACGAAGGAAAAATAAATATTTTTGCCTTCCAAACTTGCCTTGTCTGGGTATTTCTGGAGGAGCTCGCGGATTTTGGCTGCATTGTTGAGGGCTGCACAAATGACCAGGCACCCTGCATGCTCGGACTCTGTCCTCTGGGACAGCAGCTTCTCCAGCACGGTCACCAAAGTACCTGAAAAAACAAAAAAATTCACTTGTCATCCTGCATTTCCCAGTGTTTGAGGGGACACAGGTGTCAGGAGTGCAAAGTCAAAAAATTTTGCAATTTCTGCCTTTGGTCTGATTTAAACAAACAGTTCCAGATCTGTATCAGAAAAACAAAACAAAAAAAAAATCCTGGCAAGTCTGTGCTCTCTCCCACATGATCCTGACACTCAGGAAATAAAGATGGTCAGGCCACAAAAAAAAAAAATTTAACAGATGTGAAAAGCACCAAAAAAAAATCCCCTCCATGCACCATGTGATCCCAAACTCGATTTCAGGGCACTTTAGGCCAAACAATTGCTGATTTCACAACAGCTCCAGGCACAGACCTGGGGTATTTCACAAGAATCAGAGTCCTTGTACAGGAAACAGGATGGAACAGGGAACTGAGCACAAATCCCAAATGCTGAGCAATTCTGAGCCCTAAATTCTGCATTTTCCTGTTAAACCCAGCAATTCCAAGTCCTAAAAATCTGTATTTTCCTGTCAAAGACAGCTCTGCATGCCCAGTAAACCACAGCAAAGTTTTATTCTCTATTTTCTCATTAATCCCAGCATTTCCAAATCCTAGAACCTGCATTTCCCCACTAATCCCAGCACTTCCAAGTCCTAAATCCTGCATTTCTCCACTAGTCCCATCATTCCCAAATCCTAAATCCTGCATTTCCCAATTAATCCCATCATATCCCAAATCCTGCATTTCCCCATTAATCCCATCATTCCCAAATCCTAAATCCTGCATTTCCCCATTAATCCCATCATTCCTAAATCCTGCATTTCCCCATTAATCCCATCATTCCCAAATCCTAAATCCTGCATTTCCCCATTAATCCCATCATATCCCAAATCCTAAATCCTGCATTTCCCCATTAATCCCATCAGTCCCAAATCCTGCATTTCCCCATTAATCCCATCATATCCCAAATCCTGCATTTCCCCACTAATCCCATCATTCCCAAATCCTAAATCCTGCATTTCCCCATTAATCCCATCATTCCCAATTCCTAAATCCTGCATTTCCCCATTAATCCCATCATATCCCAAGCCCTAAAACCTCCATTTCCTCATTAATCCCATCATTTCCCAATTCCTAAATCCTGCATTTCTCCACTAATCCCATCATTCCCAAATCCTAAATCCTGCATTTCCCCACTAATCCCATCATATCCCAAGTCCTAAATCCTGCATTTCCCCATTAATCCCATCATTTCCCAGTCCTCAATTCTGCATTTCCCATTATCCCATCATTCCCAAATCCTAAATCCTGCATTTCCCATTAATCCCATCATTCCCAAATCCTGCATTTCCCCATTCATCCCATCATTCTCAATTTCCAAATCCTGCATTTCCCCATTAATCCCATCATTCCTAAATCCTGCATTTCCCATTATCCCATCATATCCCAAATCCTGCATTTCCCCATTAATTCCCATCATATCCCAAATCCTGCATTTCCCCATTAATCCCATCATTCCCAAATCCTAAATCCTGCATTTCCCCATTCATCCCATCATTCCCAAGTCCTAAATCCTGCATTTCCCCATTAATCCCATCATTCCCAAATCCTAAATCCTGCATTTCGCCATTAATCCCATCATTTCCCAAGCCCTAAATCCTCCATTTCCTCATTAATCCCATAATTTCCTAACTCCTAAATCCTGCATTTCCCCATTCATCCCATCATTTCCCAGTTCTAAATTCGTTAGTCCTAAACCCTGCATTCCCCATTAATTCCATCATTCCCAAGTCCTAAATCCCATTCCCCATTAATCCCATCATTTCCCAAGCCCTAAATCCTGCATTTCCCCATTAATCCCATCATTCCTAAATCCTGCATTTCCCCATTAATCCCATCATTCCCAAATCCTAAATCCTGCATTTCCTCATTAATCCCATCATTTCCCAAATCCTAAATTCTCCATTTCCCCATTAATCCCATCATTCTCAATTCCTAAATCCTGCATTCCCCATTAATCCCATCAGTCCCAAATCCTGCATTTCCCCATTAATCCCATCACATCCCAAGCCCTAAATCCTCCCTTTCCCCATTAATCCCATCATTCCTAAATCCTGCATTTCCCCATTTATCCCATCATTCCTAAATCCTGCATTTCCCCATTAATCCCATCATTTCCCAATTCCTAAATCCTGCATTTCTCCACTAGTCCCATCATTCCCAAGCCCTAAATCCTCCCTTTCCCCATTAATACCATCATATCCCAAATCCTGCATTTCCCCATTCATCCCATCATTCCTAAATCCTGCATTTCCCCATTTATCCCATCATCCCAATTCCAAATCTGCATTTCCCCACTAATCCCATCATTCCCAAATCCTAAATCCTGCAATTTCCCCATTAATCCCATCAGTCCCAAATCCTGCATTTCCCCATAATCCCATCATTCCCAAATCATTCCTCTTTCCCATTAATCCATATCCTAAATCCTGCATTTCCCCATTATCCCATCATTTCCCAATTCCTAAATCCTGCATTCCTTATCCCATCATTTCCCAACAATCTCCATTTCCCCATTAATCCCATAATTTCCTAACTCCTAAATCCTGCATTTCCCCATTAATCCCATCATTCCTAAATCCTCCCTTTCCCCATTAATCCCATAATTTCCTAACTCCCAAACCCTGCATTTTCCCAAGGCCCAGCTTTGCCTGCCCAGTAAATCACAGCCAAACCTCCCTTCCCCACCCAGGTAAGAACTCCTGGGTTTTGCCCCCACCCCAAGAGCTGCCCCAAAGATCTCCAGCCCTGTTTGCCCCTCACTTTTGGGCTCCTTGGCGCTCTCTGTGGTCATCAGGTTGGCCTCCTCCTCCCGCTGGTAGGCCGTCAGGCAGGCAGGGTTGAAGGTCCACGACTGTCCCCCCACTGACACTCGCAGATCTCCATCCCCATAGACCTTGATCACCTTCCCAATGTGCCCCAGGGTCTGCCAGGAAAAAAAAAATAAATATATTTTTTGCAAAAATTCCTAGAGCCAAAAGCAGGGGGTGTTTTTAGGGTTTACTTTTTGGTAAAGCTGCAGCTCCTGCTGTGTGAAAAGAAGCACTGGACAAGTGACACATTCACAGACAGCTCCCACCTCGAGGACACCAAAAGGTTCTCAGCAGCTTCTGTCTCACTGCTCTGCCATGGAAGGGTTTTCCAGACACACTGGAAATGGCTGGGAGGGAGGTGCTGAGAAGAACTGGTCAAACTGGGACTGGGGATGGTTCCTCTGGGATTTAATGTTCCTGGAGGAACCTGAGAAGAACTGGTCAAACTGGGATTGGGAATGGTTCCTCTGGGATTTAATATTCCTGGAGGAACCTGAGGAGAACTGGTCAAACTGGGACTGGGGATGGTTCCTCTGGGTTTGAATGTTCCTGGAGGAACCTGAGAAGAACTGACCAAACTGGGATTGGGGATGGTTCCTCTGGGATTTAATGTTCCTGGAGGAACCTGAGAAGAACTGGTCAAACTGGGACTGGGGATGGTTCCTCTGGGATTTAATGTTCCTGGAGGAACCTGAGAAGAACTGGTCAAACTGGGATTGGGAATGGTTCCTCTGGGATTTAATATTCCTGGAGGAACCTGAGAAGAACTGGTCAAACTGGGACTGAGGATGGCTCCTCTGGGCTTTAACTGCTCCTGGAGGAACCTGAGAAGAACTGATCAAACTGGGATTGGGGATGGTTCCTCTGGGATTTAACTGCTCCTGGAGGAACCTGCACCCCAATTTTAGCCAGGCTGGGCTGATTTTTCCACCTCCCTGCCTCATTCCAGAGAGCCAAAGAGGACTTTGGTGATGGAAACCTCTCCCATGGGTTGGTGGCAGCCAAATCCTTTTTGTTGGATTCTCCCTTGTCCATGGAAGGGTTTTCCAGACACACTGGAAATGGCTGGGAGGGAGGTGCTGAGAAGAACTGGTCAAACTGGGATTGGGATGGTTCCTCTGGGTTTGAATGTTCCTGGAGGAACTTGAGAAGAACTGGTCAAACTGGGACTGGGGATGGTTCCTCTGGGCTTTAACTGTTCCTGGAGGAACCTGAGAAGAACTGATCAAACTGGGATTGGGGATGGTTCCTCTGGGTTTGAATGTTCCTGGAGGAACCTGAGAAGAAAAAAGTTAAAGCTTCCTTTGAGCTTTAACTGCTCCTGGAGGAACCTGAGAAGAACTGGTCAAACTGGGACTGGGAATGGTTCCTCTGGGCTTTAATGTTCCTGGAGGAACCTGAGAAGAACTGGTTAAACTGGGATTGGGAATGGTTCCTCTGAGCTTTAACTGCTCCTGGAGGAACCTGCACCCCAATTTTAGCCACGCTGGGCTGATTTTTCCACCTCCCTGCCTCATTCCAGAGAGCCAAAGAGGACTTTGGTGATGGAACCTCTCCCATGGGTTGGTGGCAGCCAAATCCTTTTTGTTGGACTCCCCCTTGTCCTGTTGGCCACGCCGGTGTCCCCGAGAGCCACCAGCAGCAGGGGCTGGGCAGGGATTCCCAGCAGGAATTTTGGGGTGGGGGACAAGCCCATGTGCTCTGGGGGAAGCTCAGGAGGTGTCTGGGCTGTCCTGGAACTGGAGCACACTCACAGGTGCCATCTCATCTGTCCACTCCCCATGACCAGGTTGGAAGCGCTTCACCGTTTCCATATCATCTATCACCCGGACCACATCACCAACCCAAAAGGTGTTGAGCTACAAGAAAAAGAAAGTCATAAGCTTCTGGGGGATGAAGCAACACACACACACACAGAGAGACAAAAAATTAACAGTGATCAGCCCCCTCCACCCCACTCCCAAAAATCCCAACAAACAAGACACCCACCGACTCAAAAAACAGAATTGCAAAACATAAATGCAGTACCAAGACAATAAACACAACCCAATTCTCTTTTAAGCCAAGTGCACATTTAAGTAGGGAAATAATTTGGAACAGTTGTTCCAATAATTTGGAACAGCTTCTTAATTTTTTTTTTTTTTGGTTTATTATTAATACCAGATAAAGTTTTCTTGGTCCACCCTGTCCTTACACCTGGCTTGGCCCTGGAGATTTTAATTCACTCTAATAAGGAAGTCAAATGTTTGTTATTTAAAAGAGAAAAGGCAAAGCAGGGTTTATCTGTGCTGGGAATTTGCCAGATGCTCCCTCTGCTCACTGAGCCAGGGAGGGAGCAGTGGCAAAACAGAATTTTCAGAGCAGACTGATTTTGTGCAAAACACTCTGACACTGCACTTTCCACTGGTATTGAGAGTTTTTACCATTCTGACCTTGCTCAGGTCAGAATTTTGTGGTCTTCCAGCAGCTTCTTCTATTCCTAATTATCTCTATTTCTAATTATCCACTTCTCAAAGTCCTCAAACCTCTGGGGAAGGCCAGAGCTGTGAGCTTTAGAAATGCAGCCACAAAATTAGAAGGGCTGGATTAAAGACTGGGGAAGAAATCAAAGAGAAGTGAGACAAAGATGTGAAAAAGAACAACGTGGAGACAAAAAAGGAAGAACACAAAAAAAAACCAAAAATCAAAGGGAAATTATTGGAGAAAAGGTTCATCAGAAGGGCAAGGCAGCTGTGGGAGGATGAAGGGCTGTATTGAAGTTGGAGGGAGAGATGACCCCACCTTGCGTTGGTCAGCCATCAACTCCCATTTATTCATCAATCAATCACTTTTTATAACAGTGTTAATCAAGTTCATGCATATTGCAAAATCTGAGCTCACAATAGGTCAGAGATTACACACCAACTGCACCTTATGTTTCCAATACCAAGATTTGGGTTCTCAAAATTATTCTTGCTTTCCCAAAGCAGCCAAAGATAGAACATCCACTTGTTATGAGAAAGCTGCCTGAGAACTCTGGTGTGCAAGGCTCTCAAGGCCTTCATGTTTGTCACTTTTACCTGTAATTAAAAACAACCTGAGAACCTCTGCTGTTTACAGAAACAGGCTGTGAGAACCTGCTCCTCACAGCTGCCTTCTAGGCCATCCCTGAAAAAATCTCCAACAGGGCTGGAAGCTGAAATTAAGAAATGCAGTTTACCGTCAGGAGCGGCAAATAGGAAAGTTTAGAAAATAGAACAATTGTGTTTGGAAACTGCTCCTCTGTCCGGATTTATCGGCTGTTTGAAGGGCCTGGAAAGGCCCGGGGTGGCCTTGGGGCAGCCCGCGTATCAAAGGACCAGAAGAGGCTTCAGTTCTTCTTTCGGTCTTTATGTTTATTAATTGTTTATCTAAAAGATTTTCTCTCAGCCCGACAGAGCTCTGCTCAGCAGCCAGCCATGAGCACACTGTGCTGCCCTCCGGGCGGTCACCTATCTTTATACCCATGGTTACGTGTACAATATTTATCATTTTTCCCCAATACCATTTATTCTTATTACTCGGTGCACTCTCAGTAATAACTAATCCAAAAATGCCACCGTGGCCAAAGAA